>NC_141537.1:8997500-9220000 GCF_021556685.1 Rattus norvegicus
GGGAGAAGAAAAGCCCAGTATGCACAAGACAGGTGATCTGTCACAGACAGCACGGGATGTCACAGCTTTTGAGAGAAAGAGATCTTTGTCAGCAGGAATGAATTAGAGGAGTAAAGACCTATCGGTGGCCTTCAGGGACTACCATCATTAGGGAGTACCACATCTTTACTATGAAATCTCATGGCTACCCCAGCTTACATAGAAAGGTGTGGGTAGGATGGGCTATCCATTCCTTGTCTTTCCACACCGCCTTCCCAGCCACAAGCCTACCATGAAAAGCCTTCCTTAAAAGCAGAAGATAGAGTAGAATTCTAGCTTTCAAACTGGCTGTCCTAATCAGTAAGACCTAGAGATCCAAGGAGATTACTAATATGTAAAAAATATTCAGAAACAGAAGTGACATGAAAATTTAGAAACCTTTATTAGTTAATAATGGCTCTCAAAATTCTTTCTTACCCCCTGATGGCAGGAAGCATGAGCTAGCAGTATGGAAAGAATTATTCGCCAATATTATCTATTGAATTTATATTTTTCTTTTTTTTTCCCTTTTCTTTTTTTCGGAGCTGGGGACCGAATTTATATTTTTCAAAAGTAATCATGCTATGTTTAATTTCCTTTAGAACTCCCTCATCATAATTAAATTTCAAAGCTTTAACAACTAATCTCTTTTGTGTTATTTTCCCAAACCACACAGGGAAACAGCAGAAGAATCCTTGCTGAGAAGCAGCTTGAGCAGGCGAGCCTCTGCCAAGCTTCCACTGAGGACCCTGGATTCTGATTTTATATTGATTGCCCTTCACTTGGACTCTAAAGGTATATCTTGTTTGTTTACAATATATCATAATTAAAAATAATTTATAAGATGAAATACCACTGAAATCACTAGTCAAAGACAGAATAATGATGTCAGGAAAGCTGGAAGTTCCTTTGTGGCAAGGTTTGGATTAGATGTGTCTCCCAGGGGTTTGTGACCGGAAGCTCAGGCCCCAGCATGTGAAAGGCAATGGTACTGCTAAGGGGTGGGGCTCAGTGGGAGGTTTAGGTCTTTGGGGTGCTGCATAGGGAGAAACTAATGGAGTTTGTTTGGGACCAGGGTTAATCCTTACGGAGAGTTGCTATTGCAGGCCTGACTCCTGAAATCCTTGTTCAGCTTCTCATCTTACCATTCAATCCCTTCTCCATACACACAATTCCACCACTGAGGTCACTTCCTCTGGAGGTCTTCACCAGAGTAACCCAGTGGATATTATACCCCTGAAGACCCCTGTACCCCCAGAACCATGAGCCAAATAAACTTTTCTTTTCTATAAGCTATCCAGCCTGAGTATCTCATTATAGGAATGGAAAATTGATTTATGATTTTACTCCACATTCATGCCATTGGCTCCTGGTGGGTACTGATAATTATTAAAATATTCTCTTTGCACTAGCCTAGTTATGTTTGTCTATGATGATTGAGCAAGTAGTGTCCAAAGATCACTGCTGATGTAGATAGTAAAACATGATATCCTTCTTCCATGGCCACAAAATACTTCATGTCATGTAGATCCTCTTCCAGCCTCGGACTTCATGTTCTAGATAGATCTCAAGGTCCCTTTTGGCATCTCTGTCCCCAAAGCCTTCTCCAGCCCTCAATTCCTGCTCTGGCACCCATGTCGTAGTCCTGGATCCCTGCCTTGGTGGTTCCCCAGATTCACAGGGGTCATAAAAGATGACTTCCCTGGGTCATACTTGTTTCTGTGATGCCTTAAAGCAAAGGGATATGAGCTAAAATCAGGAAAAAGAAGATGCACATGAGGTGGTCTAAGCGAACTAGTAGGAAGTTGATGGATGCTAGTGAAGTCTCATGGCAAATCTAATCCTCTCTAAAATATGCTACCAATCAAGGAAGCTTACTTAATCCTCTCTGATCAGGACAGTCCCTGGGTTTGCTCACATAAGCGAGTATTTACATGGTTGACTTCACTTGCTAACTATACCCAACAACAAAATCAACCTTCACTGTGGGCTGTATCCTTAGGGTAAAACATCTGATCAACCCTGAAAAATTGGCCCAAGGCCCGAGGCATACACAAAAAGGAACACAGTACTTTCTAGAGGCTGACATCTAATTTTCCAGGAGTCTGCCAAGGGACATTTCAGAAGACTGTCCTTTCCTGGGGGAGTGCAGAGGACCCTGCTGCCTCAGGTCTTTGTATCAGTATCTACTTCCTCTCCAAGGTTCAATCTCTGTACCTGCAGTATACTATGAGAATATATTTTGTAGCTTGTCCAAGTCAGGCTACAAAACAACATTGGAGCATGGATGGAAATGCCAGCAGTAAACCACTGAACTGAGAATGGGACCCCTGTTGAAGGAATCAGAGAAAGGACTGGAAGAGCTTTTCCATCCATGGAAAAGGGTTCCAGCCCTTCCTGAGGAGCTGTGACTGATCATTATTAGTGAAGGGACAGCCAGGTTTCTTCAGAGGTGTGGCTCCTGGTAGGTTGCTCATACTACACTCATGCACATAAGGGCATCACTAACTAGATTCAGTCAGTTAAAAAAGAAAAAAGAAGAACCCAGATGCCCTTCAACAGAGGAATGGATACAGAAAATGTGGTACATCTACACAATGGAATATTACTCAGCTTTCAAAAACAATGACTTTATGAAATTCATTGGCAAATGGATGGAACTGGAAAATATCATCCTGAGTGAGGTAACCCAATCACAGAAAAACACACATGGTATGCACTCATTGATAAGTGGCTATTAGCCCAAATGCTTGAATTACCCTAGATGCACAGAACAAATGAAACTCAAGAAGGATGACCAAAATGCGAAGGCTTCACTCCTTCTTTAAAAGGGGAACAAGAATACCCTTGGCAGGGAATAGGGAGGCAAAGTTTAGAACAGAGGCAGAAGGAACACCCATTCAGAGCCTGCCCCACATGTGGCCCATATATATACAGCCACCCAATTAGATAAGATGGATTAAGCAAAAAAGTGCAGGCCGACAGGAACGGGATATAGATCTCTCCTGAGAGACACAGCAAGAATACAACAAATACAGAGGCGAATGCCAGCAGCAAAGCACTGAACTGAGAACGGGACCCCCGTTGAAGGAATCAGAGAAAGGACTGGAAGAGCTTGAAAGGCTCGAGAGCCCATATGAACAACAATGCCAAGCAACCAGAGCTTCCAGGGACTAAGCCACTACCTAAAGACTATACATGGACTGACCCTGGACTCTGACCTCATGTAGCAATGAATAGCCTAGTAAGAGCACCAGTGGAAGGGGAAGCCCTTGTTCCTGCCAAGACTGAAACCCCAGTGAACGTGATTGTTGGGGGGAGGGCGGAAATGGGGGGAGTATGGGGAGGGGAACACGAATATAGAAGGGGAGGGGGAGGGGTAAGGGGGATGTTGGCTGGAAACCGGGAAGGGGAATAACAATCGAAATGTAAATAAGAAATACTCAAGTTAATAAAGATAAAAAAATTTTTAAAAAAGAAAAAAGAAAAAGAAGATGAGGCTGAGGGACTATGGTCTATGAAGAGGAGGAGTGAGTGAGGGGTGGGTATGATCAACATACAGTGTATATATGTATGTAGTACTTAAAGAATAAATACATTTAAATAAAAACAAATGTATTTTATATCACAATGCATACAGAAAGAAATACATGAACACAAATACTATATTATCCATGACAAACCTGAAAAATACAACCACTTATTCTACTAGCAACTATGTACTGGGTACAGTCCTGATTGCATTTTATTTTCTTAAGTTAAACAGAACCTGATACATTAATTTTATGGCCATCAAATGTGTCACAGTCTACACACTAAAACAAAACAAATGCACCAGGGGATTAAGACATTGAATGTGCTAAGCAGATTGATGCCATTCTTTTCTAGAAAGGGCAGTCATGTTCATCACTATAGTGGACTTGGGCTCAATTGTCATGACAGTTGACGGGAGAATGGACATTGCATAGGTCAACATTGCTGCTGGAAGAAAGGGGTGTCCTGTTCAGCCACATAAACACAGGCACAGAGCTCTGATTTCAGTAAAGGACAACGTTTTTCTCTAGCTCCTTCCAAATTCTTCCTTGTGGTGACCCTGTTGGTCTGCTCACACCCACAGGAGCTCGCTCATCAGGCTCTTTCCTTGGTAAAAGGAAATCAGGTATCTCAAAGCTCTCATGGTGCCATGCTCCTTATCAGGTAGAACCGTAAGAGAAAGACTACTTAGATAGACAATGTAGCTAATGCGAGATGTTTAGCCCCGACACATCATCTATTGTTGCCACCACAAGCTATAGTTTAAAGACATTTGTGACTGTTAATCTTTGTCAACTTGACTACCTACCACCTAGGAGACCCCGTGTGCCTTGGAGCATGTTTGCAGAGGGGTTTAACTGAAGTGGGAAGACCTACCCTAAATATTGGCAGGAGTGTCTCATGGGCTGGGGTCCTGGATGAATAACCAGGAGAAAGCGAGCTGAGCACCAACATCCATTGATCTCTGAGTCTTGACTACAGGGGTTAAGTGTCCCACTGCCTTCTGCTCCTGTTGCCATGACATCCCTATCATAACAAACAGTATTGTGGGACTGGGATAAAATAAACTCTCCCTCCTTCCGTTCCTCCCTCCCTTTCTTCTTCCTTCTTTCTTTATGTTGCTTCTGCCCAGTGTTTTGCCACCATAACAAGGAACACAATCAATATAGCATCCTGGGAGACATAGGTTTCCTGCTTTAAGAAACCCTTCCTTCTGCAATTCTACTGGTAGTCCGTGAGTGATGACATTGGCCATGCATGGTTCCTAGGTTCTGCCAAGTTACTTCATCTATGAAGTGATCTTGTGGATTGTGTGACCTCGATTGACTTCTCGATTGATGTGACCTCGATTGATGCCCCATAGGTAAGAGATCAAAAATTCTGGTATTCAACATATCCATCTACAACATTCTGCAAGTATCTGCTAGGGAACAGAGATGATCAAAATGGCGGTGCAAGCAGAGGCCCCATCACTGGAAAAACATTTATCTCTCCATTTGTAAGATGGAAATCACGTGGGTCAAAATCAGATAACAAAGTTATAACAGAACGGCATTATGTCATAAAAGACCCAAGCAAAGAGATCCCAGAGACTCTGTCAGCCAGAGAGGTCACCAGTGGTTCCCTAGGTGACTCTGATAACAGACATCACCGTGCACCCTCCAGACAGCAGCCTGCCCATTCAGCTCTGGGGAGGTGTCTCTGCCTTTGTTTGAAGAGCAGTGCTCCAGGAGCAGAGGAATGAGAAAAAAATCAAACTGATCATCTAATAAATCTGTTCTGCCTGCAACAAGCCCAGCTCAAAGTACACACAGCAATTTATTCAATTACCATCAATCTCCTGCAACATGATTTGTGGGGGATGAGAAAAGTAATACACAGAAAAGTGGCTTTGATGCTGATGACACTCCACACAGAGACATCTACCTCACCCAACTCTGAATCAAGCTGCTGACAGCACACACTCTGTATTGATTGATAGCTGTGCTATGTGCCAGACTTGGTCTTTTAATTCAAGCTATAAACACTATATTCATTCCCATGATTCCTTCTCGCCTAGCTCATAATTTTTTTTAAAAAAGATATTTTTTCTGTTGAGAAGGGAATGATGTGGAATGCTAGCATAACTTCCTCCCATGGTCATGGGTGTTTACAGGCATTCACAGAACTCAACTAGGAATTGCTACAGGCAAGAGGTCACAAAAGCTCCGGTTCCCCAAGAGCTGTTTGCATTTCTTTCTAATAGAGGTACATTTTTTTTGTCATTATTTACTCCATTTTTGAGTAATTTTTAAAAAAAAACTAAAACATTTTACAAGAAAGTAGTCTCTTCTATGTCTACAATTAATTGAGGGAAAAGCTTCAATTATAGCGACTCCATGAGACAGAAAGCAACATCCCCATGAGCTTGTGAGACACGTGCTAAGGGAAAACATGCCCTTATCAGTATTTGTGAAATGCCTGTGCAAGGAAGGGGAAGAAGGGGAAGGAGGAGATGGAGAGGGAGAAGAGAGGAAGGAAAAGGACAGAGGAGGAAGAGGAGCAGAAAGAAGAAGGGGAGGAAAAGGAGGAAGAGGGGGAGGAGAAGCAAAAATCAGGGAGGAAGTGAGGGAGGAGAGGACGGAAAAAGACTCGGTGCCTGTCCCAGGAGGCGTCAGTGCCGCTTGTTTTAGTGCACACAGTTAAGTTGGAGCCAGGACTCTGTATGAGGAGCAGAGGAGGGGACATGGGAGCTGAGGGTGAGCTTTCCCACACCCTTCATGGCAGGCCAAGGACAGTGTACTGCAGATTCTACAGGCCCATTCACAGATGACTGGGGATTAGATGAAGCCTGGGGATCAAAACCCAGAGTTGAGGAACCAGAGGTCAGCCAGGCTGTAGGACCTGAATCTGGAGCCTGCAGCTACCGAAGGTTCCTCTCATAGAAGAATAGTCAAGCTCTGACTCTTAAGCCAGACCATCAACACCCATGTGCAAACCAAATAACAGAGGACATTTCTGCCTGTTGAGTCTCGATAAGAACAGCTATAACCTCCTACCAAAAGTAAATATAAACCCTCACAGAGTTGAGGAAAGGTGTGTTCTGACAACTTTAGTTAGTTATCTTAATACAATAAAATGCATCCTGAGACACCTGTGTGTTTTGACCTCTTCCTCAACTGTGTCAAACACACACACACACACACACACACACACACACACACACACACACACACACACACACACACAGAGACCATACACATAGTCACACATTCCTCACTTCCCCATCAAGTTTGGCATAAACCATTTCTGTGTTCCTTGGGTCTCCAGCATCTCATTTTCTGAGCCCATGCGGCCTCTTGTGTTTCTCCTGCTCAGGACAAGTCTGATGATGACTGGTACAGCAGGTCGTTTTTCTCTCCACGACAAACACGGAAGTGGAATTAGCATTATCACAGAGCTTCCTGCTCTGCTTCTTCCCCATCTTCTATATATGTGTCTTGAGAAAGCCTGAGTAGTCATCTGGGGAGAGGCAGACACCAGCTCCTTCCTGTTAGATTTTAGCTAGTCTTTATGATCTTGGGAGATAAGTTGGTATGTGAACTTGCCTGGGTTCTAGCACACAGAGATAGCTGGCCAGCAACATCTCGGGCTCATCTGGGAGGATATTTCTCATTTGAATGGTCTCTGTGTAAAGAGAGTGACCCCCCCACCTTGCATGGCATCAATAAGAGAGTCATAGAGACTCCAGGATGAGTGGGTGTGGGTGTAGCAGAAGAGACAGACAAATATCACCAGTACCAGGTGAAGGCTCATGGTCATCAACCTGACTGGGATAGAAATCCCTTAAGAAACATCATAGCTCTGAGGGTGGGGGAGCTTCCAGGGAGATCTCACTGAGGTATGAAGAACCAATGTGAGTGTGGGTGATACCAAGAGGAATACATGAATAGAGTGTTAGCATTCACGTTTCTATTTCCTGATCCACTCAGACGTGAGCAGGCCCCCTGCACTGCTACATCTGCATGGCTTCTGCCATCATGAGCTCTGGCTAGGGTGGACTGAGATCTCCAGCTGTGTGCCAGAATGAACTCTTCCTGCCTTAAGATGCTTGTCATGTACTTGGTCACAGCAATGTAATGAGTGATCGGTAGGGAAGGAGCCAGCCCAAAACACAGTACGCATACCAGAAGCAAGGAAACAGAAGACCTGGAGCATAGCACGACACTGTAGACCCACATCAGCGAGAGGGCTGGGCTGGCTTACTATGCAAGGCTTCTCCTAAAGTTTCCCCAATTTTATGTGAGGAAGTGTGCAGGCATGGCTGGGGGAAGCACCAGAAGAAGCACTGCTCTTCCCTTATCCAGGTGCTTCTAGTAAGCAGAGGTCACAATACCCTCTCCTCGAGCCACCCTACCTGGAGAGGCAATCCCATGTGGGAAAGTCACCTCACCTTGAGAGGATCATCTGACATGGGAAGGGTTTACCCCATATTCAGAGGGTCATTTTACATGTGAGGAGGCATACCACACAGGAAGGAGACACCCCATTTGAGGAGCTTCATTCTACTTGAGGAGGTTGTTCATCCCACTTGGAAAAGTATCATTCCACCTAGAGAGCGTAGAGAGCTATCCAACCTGGGAAAGGGTCACCCCACATAAGGAGGGGTTCTCCAGTGTAAGTGGCCATTCTGCTCAGGCCATGGTGCCAGGATTAAGGAAGCATCCACTGTGGGAGTGGGACCCTGATGAGGCAGAGCATGCACCTATGAGCCTCTACATCCCGGCATCTTCCACCCTGTGAGGATGGATGGGAACTGAGTTGAAGGGACCATGGACACTTGTCTTAGTCAGGGGTTTCTATTCCTGCACAAAATATCATGGCCAAGAAGCAAGCTGGAGAGGAAAAGGTTTATTCAGCTTACACTTCCACATTGCTGTTCATCACCAAAGGAAGTCAGGACTGGGACTCAAGCAGGTCAGGAAGCAGGAGCTGATTCAGAGGCCATGGAGGGATGTTTCTTATTGACTTGCTTTTCCTGGCTTACTCAGCTTGCTCTCTTATAGAACCCAAGTCTACCGGCCCAGGGACAACACCACCCGCAATGGGCTGGGTCTGCCCCACTTGATCACTAGTTGAGAAAATGCCTTACAGTTGGGTCTCATGGAGGCATTTCCTCAGGGGAGGTTCCTTCCTCTGTGATAACTCCAGTTTGTGTCAGGTTGACACATAAAACCATCCAGTACAACAACTTACCTGTAGCTGAATGACCCCTCATAGGCTAGGATATGAGACTCCCTGTGTGACTTTCTGTCCCTTAAGCAGAAACATAGTAAATGCTCACTTGACTACAAAATGTTGCCATGAGGCATGTGGGTATCTGGAATGACCACCATCAAATATTTCTTAGGCCCTGAGTTCTCCCCAAGTGTGAAAAAAAATATGAACACTGGGTCAGTCCTGTCAGAGATAACAGAGTTCTTATTTTCCTAGTCACTCTATAGTCCCCACTCTTACAGGGAGAAGCCCTGACATGCTTTTTCTTCTCATTGGTGCCTAATGCTTCCCACACACATCCTCCAGGTGGGCCAAGTCTCCCTGGTGAAATGGCCCATAGCTGCTTTTATCATCGCATTCTGACATAGCAGCCAGGACGGGGACAACTTACCACACTCCTGTGTACTTAATTCACCATGGAGTTGTGTCTTTTCCCAATCCTGATCTTTGCCCTTCATCAATGCACAGTGTGTCTTAAGGATGTGACTTCCATCTCCTGTCATGTCTCTCCAGCCATTGCTCTGTCCTCACAGGATCCTGTCTGTTCTTAACCTGCATACAGCATGGCTGCTGCCTGAGCTGACTGATATACCTGAGCTGACTCTATACCTCCCCACTCCTTGTAAAGTTCAGAGCTTTGGCCATGCTGGGAAGGACAGCAGTGAAAGAACATTGCAGAAATGCCCAGAATACAGCAGTGGCCGCATAGAAGAGAAGGTTCTGGATCAAACTGAGGGAACTAACTTTGCTGCTCTCACTGACTGTCACTCCAGGCTATTCTGTTCAGAAATACTATCTTCAGACAAAACAGGAGCTGACAGTCTGGTGAGCCACGAGGGCTCAGAGTCAACACCAGTGTGCTTTCTGCTTGTTCAATTCCCTCCACATGACCCCCAGAGTTGCCCCCTCCCACCCCATTCCACAGTAAATATCCAAGACTCCATAGCTGGTTCTCTAGGGCAATATTGTCAAGGGTTTTGTCTCAAGATAAAATTTTAACTATGTGCAGAGAATTCAAGACATAAATAAATCAAATCAAATCTCAGTCCCATGTCTTAGATTTGCTCCATGTGGGGCTGTGCATGTGAAATTTCATCAAGTCAGCTTTGAAACACATGCTGTCAACTGCTCTGTACTTCAAGATGTGTCCAGCGAGAGCTACCAAAGTTGTTTGTGTCCCCTGCACTGCTGCAGCAAAACCCATCTTAGTACCAGAATCTGAGATAAAAGAGGCTCCCCCTGGACCCAGCAAGCAAGACAGCAGGGATCTTTATCTGAGGTCCCACAGAAGCCTTTCTCTGGCCTCAAGGAAGGCTGAATTTTAACAGACTATCAGCCATTATTACCTTGGCTGTGGTTGCTCAACAAAGGTTTTACACAGGAAGAAAACAGAAGTGGGGGAGAGCCAATGTGGTCATTATTTGTCAGCTATTACTAAATCAATAACAACATTATCCTGAGAATTTGACACAGCCACATTATAAAAGTGTTTATTCTTCACACAAGTCTTTAATGACTGTGTTCACTGGAGAGAGAATTTAGAAAGCAATTCAAGTACTTTAGATGGGCTTCTGGCCTTGTAATAAACTATCTCTGGGGACAGAATGATAGCCATTGAAGCCAATGACACTGTGCACATCAGCCATGGAGCCAGGGGCTGCAAATTAAGAACAAAAAGAAGGAACATAGTGGAGCCCCAGACATATTTGATGGTGGTTGAAGGGAATGAGCATGTCTGGCCTTTACAGGATATTTGCTTTCCCTTTGGAAATGCTATGTTATTCACAAAATTAAATTGAAAAAGATAACGAACTCTTAGCAAGGTGGGCCAAGGTAAGACGAGATGGTAGCATAAGATTTCACAGGCAAACTACACCATTTAAAAAAAATGAGGCCATTTTCCTCTGCAGATTATTAATATTAAATAGATACATCACAGATAACAAATGCTAGGAACATGCGCATTGTTCATCTGTGTATAGAAGCATTTTAAGTAGCTTTTTAAACTTACTGTATTTTTCCTGTGCTTTTCCCGAGACCTCTTTCTGAACCTGCTTTAAGGGCTGAGCATGAGGCTTTGAAGATAGGCAGAAGTGAAAACTTGGGGATGAGGATGCCATTCTGAACTCTTTCCTATTCCCTAGGATCACTCTTAATTAAGAACAAACGGGCTCAGGAGGAGCCCTGGGTCTGAGCTGAGCGAAGCCCCCACTCTACATTCTGCTCATGCAAATGAGCTTTCAGCTTGCTTCTAATGAGCTCAAGTTCACCTTGATTTCCTTTGAGCATAAAGAGCAACAAATGCTACTTTTAATATCACAGTCACCCTGTGCCCTGAGCATGGGAACTGCCTGGAAGGTACTCGTGAATGATGTCATGGTAACCATGGTGCTTAAGGCCCAGACACACTAGGCTGGGAGTGCTGGAAGACTGTGAACTGACTCATGTCCCAGCACTGAGACCATCACCTGTCTTCACTCCAGGAAGAGTCCCTGTCTGCTTAGTCAGGAGAACAGCAAAGCTGTGGTTTAAGCCCCATTGCAGATAGAGTGAAATTTATTGAATGAGCAAAAATGGCCTCTGCCTTTGCCTTCTTCCCTTTCCAGTGTCTCCTTCCATATGCAACACTAGTAGGCATTCCCCATGTCCCTAATTGAACATGTAACTGCTGAGGATATAGCAGGAGCCATGCTCTGCTCTAAGATGCTGCAATGGACCAGATGGATGTGCACGGCCAATGTTCAAAGGGAACCATCTCTAGACAGACACCTAGTTCGGGTGTCCCACAAGTGGACGGGAGGCTCTCCGTGGCACCCCTGAGGTGGGGACAACAAATCACTCCTCTCTCTCTCCCACATATGGTGCATGCCTGATCCTCTGAATATGTATAATAAGAGAAATATAATGAGAGGAGAGCCACCACTGCAGGACGGCCCAGCTATGTCCTGTACCCCAAGGAACTGAGGCAAGATGAGAGCAGAAACTACACAAAAGCAGAGGGGAGCTACGGACTGTCCTTCTGGAACTTTCTCCTCACACTGAGAGACAAGTGTTCCATGGAGAACAGTCTGCCAGTGTTTCATTTTATGTCTAAATGAGAAAAAAACTATACCCTGTGTAATCGACTGCTCAGACCCATCAGAGTGACAGACCAGTGACACCAGGCAGGCGTCTCAATGAGAAGAGCCACATGACTTGGTGTTGAGTGGGATCCTATTCAGGTTCTGAGCAAGAACACCACCCTTTGGGGATACCGTGGTGACCTGAGCAGAGGTTTTGTTTGTAGAACCCTCAGGACATAAAGCTGCCTGTGAAGAATGCAGAACAGTCGACACCTGTATTATTTTGCCCAGAATGGGAAGGCAAGAAACAGCATATCTATAGCTAAAGATGAGATTGGCCTTAAGCTAGTATAGATTTGAAGCATTGTGTAGTTGGGGAGGTGATCTCTCTGGAGAAAGATGTGCTCCAATATCCAATGTTCTGTACTCTCTGTAGCTCTCATGACATTGAGGGAAATGAGCAAGGACCTATCTGTCAGGGTCTCCTTATCTTACCCATGATTAACAAAATCCCCCAAGTCCAATTTAGTCACTGATGCCTTCCTGGAATCGGACTGTTTGTGACAGAATGTAAGGAATAGAGAGAAAGCTGCACAGGCTAGGGTAAGCCCAGCAGAGTTGGGGCACCTGACTTGGGGCCAGAGAGTGGGTGGTCCTTCACCTTACTGCTCCAGTTAGACTCAATTCAGAACAAAGCTCAGACTTCCTTCGTTTCAAGTCCAAGAATCAGGCAGTCGTCTGAAAGGGACCTAGAAGACAACTTACATTTTGACCCTCTTAAAATCTGAGTGAATTTCCTAGTGAATGGAGGTTGGAGGGAGCAGGAGAAATTGGATGCCAATCAAGACAGGAGGCCCAGATAGGAATACAGAGCAGCCACTCAGAACAGAGAGAAAGGGAGCCGGCATGCTCTAAACTGTCCTCCTGTGGGACCTGATCACACACAGAGACCAGTGGCCATTTTCATGTAGACAGTGAGACTTCCGCAGTGTCCTCCCAAGTTTCACCATCCAGCTCAGCTCCCTCTCTTCAGGACATTGGAAGGTAGATACTCTTTAACCCCTTTTAATAATTTGTTTAGACATGAGGGTTTAAAATTTTATTTACACATATAAGCATGTCTGTGACATATGTGCAAGTGTCCACAGAGTCCAGAAATGTCCTGAGCTGGAGTTATAGACTGTTGTGAACTTATATAAGTTGCAGTAACTGAATTTTGGGTTTTTCTCTACTTCTGTCACCCCTGAACGTGAAGATTTTCTAGACTAGGAATATGGTTGGTTCACTTATGAGCATATGAAAGAATCAGGATACTGCAACACGTATGCTGAAGTATACCAAGGGAAAGACTTGTGTTCCTAGCCAGACAGGGCTGTGAGTGGTCCTATTTACTCTCTCACTGACAACCCTAGACAAGACATACACAATAGCCATCTCAGAAATGGATTAGTGTGTTATAGACACTGCAATGTCTTGGCCCAGGAAAGAAGGAAAACATACAAGCCACCCTACACACCAGTTTTCTGCCCAGGGATGCTCTCACCTGTGTCATGGACAGGTAGAGTGATCAGCTGCACAGTAGCAGGAAGAAGCAGAGATCAGAGAGTCTACCAATGCAGCTGGACCAGCAGTACTAGTGCCTACTGGATGCAGACACACAACATCTGGGTAAAACCTGAAAAGAAGCTGCATGGACTGAGCTGTCAAACCAGAAAAATAATGCCCCCCCCACACATATACACACTAGAGCAGAACATAATTTCTCCCATGAAACTTTAAAAATTCTGAATCTTTGATGTGGTACAGTCACCCTAAGCAGAAGAAAAGAATTCTTCTGAAGAATGGGTCCAGAGATGGACAGAATAAGGATATGACCTTTGTAGCAGCCATTGTCGTGGTGCAATGACTCAAAGGAAAAGGTGTACACAATAAACAACTCTCGTTTTCAGTTGGTTGTCCATCTTCTATTTGTGTTTCTTATATGCTAAATATAAGTTCCTGGTCAGACATAGGATTCAACAATTTTGTTTCCACATTCACTACTGTTTTCTCTTCTTTGATAGTGTGCTTTAATGTACAAAAGCTGTGTGGTGTGAGAAAACTGCTTAATCCAATCCAAGGTCACCTCAATACTTATATGGAATATTATGTTTTGGGTTATAAATTCACAGCTAGTTCAATTTACATTTTCTTCTAGTAGTTTCATTCTTTCAGCTCTACAAGGAGGTGTTTGTTCACTACTTTTATAAAAATGCTTCCTTTAAAAAGTTAGCAAAAGGAGCTCTCACAAGGCAGAAAGGGAGTAAACAGAAGTGTTGACTCTTGTTGCATATCCCATGCATGAGGCCTCCCTCTACAACTCCAGGTAAGTGGCCTTGTCTTACTGAGTCTTGCTGCATGTGAGAACCTACTCTGTCCAGCTATTGTAAGTTAGTGAGATGCTGTGAGAAATGGCCTGGTGGTATCCACTTTGTGTTACTGTTCTTGCATCACACATGACCTTGTGATGCTGGAACATGCTTCTTTGAACCTCAGTGGATAATCCCAAGATGCATTTGGTGACCTCTTTAGATCCACCTTAAACAGCAGAATTTTGTTCAAACACTTTATTATTTTTCTATCTTTTTGTTTGATGTTTCATCAGCAACACTAGCCACTATTTTGGATTTATTTTTTAATCTACTTGTTTGCTTCTATGATTCTGTGCATACGAGCACATGTGTGCAGGTGCCCAAGTGGGCCAAAAGAGAACATCAGGTCCCCTGGAGCTGGAGTTATAAGTGAGTGGCCCAACATCGGTGCTAGAAGAGCTACAATTGCTCTTAACTGCTGATCATCTGTCCAGCCCCCGGTTTAAGTAAGAGAGTGTTGTAAGCAGAAAGAAATGCCCCAGTAGAGGAGATAATACATGAAATAGGGGCCTCTTGCTTCAGATTCCACATTTTTTAGTAAAAAGCAAATCAATTTTGATCATTTCTGAGCTTGTAAAGTTCATGCACTGAGATTTATTTTATTTTATTTTATTTTTTTGGCCTTACAGTCCACTTTAAAAAGGAGTATTTTTTTTCTCTTCATTGAATGATGCTTAGATTCCAGCTGCCTACTGTGCTGCAGAATGATGCAAAGACAGAGCTCAGACTGTTAACCCAACACACTACAAATCAAGCAGTGGGGACCCAATGAAAACAGCATCAAAGAGACCAGCTTTCATTAGGCCTGGGACATGGGCTCTGGGCGTGCATTTTTCATGGCTGGAAAGTAGGACAGGCATCTATCTCTCTGTACTTGGGGAGGTAACTACAAAATCTCAGGAGGAGAGGCAAAGCCCAGTGTGTTCTTGTCAGAGCTTCCTTTCTTGGGGAAGAAAGGGAGAGATGCTTGTAGTTCCAGAGAACATGATTAGATTAGCCAAAGGAACAGCCTGAAGCTCACTCTTGTACCACCCTGCAGACCACTGCACCTTCCATAACACATGGTACACTTGGGTGCTTTGTACCATACAGCAACCTTGTGGTATGCTGGCACTGTGGTACCATGAACCCAGGCATCATGAAATATAAGACCCTCTGTAGCACATTGCTGTCACCTACGATGACTTCACCTTGAGGGACTGCAGTCCACACCTTCGATCTTCAGCAGTTTTGACTGGGAAGGGAGCCAGCAGGTCCAGAATTTGAAATGCCAAATAAACAAAACCAAGTGCCATTCTTCAAAGCTTGTTCTGCCAGGAACCAAATGGAACTGGGCACAAGCCTGGCACAGGCAAACCTGTTCTTAGCAGGAGTCCAACCCAATTGTGCAGTTGGGTTTTATAAGAATTTCTAAACACGGGACCATTTCAATGACCTCAGCCTAAATCTCTCTAAGGTAGGAGTCTCCGCCAGTCATCACTGATAAAAATAAAAGCCATTTTCAAAAAAAAAACTGAATTAGGAAGCCACTCTGAGCTCAGTGTTTCATCTCTAAATCAGTACAATAGAAAAGGAGTCGCTGAGAGCAAAACCTAGTTCCATGTTTTATCTTTTGCTTTAAAAGAACACAAAGCATTGATAGGTGGCGGGCTCATTAATTCATGAGGAATCACTTTAAGCAGCAGGCCATGGATATAATGATAAATATGTAGTTCTGGTTTAATTGATGGCTTCGGCTCCACCTGCCATTGTTTCAGATGGTGCCTGAGCTGTGGTCTGAGTGGGGGTTTCTGGACTCTTGGATTCTGCACCATGACAGCGCCCTCTGGGCTTCAGCTGCATCTGCCTATCATAAACTGCCAGCCTGGTATGGCAGAGAGAGGTGTTTGCCTGTGTTTGCTGGGGCAGACTCGATGCGTCAGCTTCACAAAAGCATATGAAGCACAGCTGGAGGAGAACTGCTGTTGATTTGTATTCTTGATTTAGAAGCTTTTGACTGAAGGCAAAATCCCGGCATCGTTCAAGCTGAGTTGTCTTGGCCTCTCAGCAGCAAAGCCAGTCTAGGGGCAAGGACAGTTGGGCACTAAATAAACCTGACAAGGAAACAGGTAACTCCTTACTTGCTCCCACCCCCACTGCATGGGCACTTCGTCCTTACCCAGCTTTCCTCCCACCTGGACACTGAGCACCCTTCCCTCTTAATCACCCAGACAGCTTCAGGCAAGCTCGCTTCACTGAAAGGTCAGTTTCCTTAGGTCAGGTGTGCTACGGTGGACAGAATAAAGAACTATAAAGTCCTACTATGCTAAAGTGTCTGGAATGTGGTTTGTATACACCTGCTGCTTCCAGGCTTGGGTTTTTATCACATTCTAGAATCTTTCCGTGGTAGAAGCCATATCAGGGTGAGCCTACTATATGTTGGAAGGCTTCAGGGTCTAGCAGAGCTGTAAAAAGCATAGGGTCCCCTTCCCACTGGAAGGAAGTGGGTATTAAAGAGTTGGCTCTGAGTGTTGAATGGATCAGCTGGGATACCAGGGAGGGGACTTCTGCATTCTAGATCTATAGTCAGCAAACCTCATTTTCTATCTCATCAGCAGGAGACAGGTAGGCAGGCTTTGTGATAGCTTCCTATGGAACTGGAGAGGAAATTCAGTGATCTTCTCAGTGGCTTAGGCACTTGTTTCATCTCCCACGAGCCTATGAAGGTTACCAGGCCAAGGTCAACACTGGCTAAAGCCTGTTGTTTTCCAAGTCAGCTGAGTGCACAGTTGGAAATCTCAGCTGCTGGTGCAGTTGGAGCTGTAGAGATGCCTGGTGCCATATGCTGTGGACAGGTGGTGGCTTCCTGAGCCTGCCAGGGGCCCCTGACTCCCAGAGGGATTGGCCTATGCTGAGTTTGCTACCTTCCACTAGGGAGAGGAAGCTAGTGACAGGAGAAATACAGCCAGCCATGATGAGCTCCCCTGAGACAAGCAGCTGTTGCTTGAGAATAGGAACGAGGAGAGGTCCATCCTGCCAGGAGGCAGGGGGATGAGGCTGTGCGCAGAGGGCCCTTGGAGCAGGGACTAGTGTAAGTAAGGAGAGAAACCATTCCTCTGTGTAACAGGATAGCCTCCTAGCAGGGTCCACTACTTAGTGCCTTCTTCCAATCAAGAAAAACCTACTGAGTTCATTATGGTCCTGCATGGTAAGACAAAATGCCTGGTAAGAAGAAACTTAAGAAAGGAAAAGTTTCTTTTAGCTCACAGTTCAGGGTTATACGGGGGAAGGTAAGACATGGTGGTAAGAGTGGAAGAGACTTTGCATCCACAGTGAAGGAGGAGGGAGGGTGAGGGAGGGAGGGGGAGAGAGAGAGAGAGAGAGAGAGAGAGAGAGAGAGAGAGAGAGAGAGAGAGAGAGAGAGATTTTCTGGTACTCAGGGTACTTAGCTACTTTTATCCAGTCCAGGACCCCACCTATGGAATGGTGCCACCCACACTTAGAGAGGGTATTCCCATCTCAATCAAATCAATGTAAGCGCACATCCAGAAGCCTGTCTTAAGTGATTCTAGGTCTTAACAACTTGACAGTCAGGATAACCCTCACAGCTGCCTAAGGTATCTGTGGCAACAGAACATGGTCAAAAAGAGAGAGAACATGTTGGTTCTGGGAATATAGCATCAGCAAGGCTGCCGAGAAGACCTGTTCTGCTTTCTTCTACCCTAGGTTTTCAAATGGCAGCTGGGCAATGGCACCATGGCTCCTGACTTATACAGGAGATGGCTCAAGTCCCCATGAAATGAGTGTCCTTTGGAAGTCACTTAAATTCCCATTCTTGTAAAACGAGATAGAAAAATGGGCTCACCATGGAGTGAGTCACTGGTGTTGGGAGAAAATACCAGAGAAATCACAAAAATCTTTACTGTTTAGCTCTCAGTGCTTTGAATTTTTTAGCAATGAAAAAGATGTTGGCATAATCGTAGAAATCTGGCTGTTTTTCTGAACATCTGGAGAGAAGGCATGACCCAGAGTCACTGCATCAGGGTCCCTGGTCACATGGCATATCATACCTGAGTTCTACCCAAGGGAATAGGGCTGGAAGGGTGACCGTCCATATCCAGCCTGGTCATACTGTGACTGAGCACACACCTCATGAATTGGATGCTCCCAAGGTGTAAGGCCATAAAGGCAAGGGCAGGAACATGGAAAAGACCATTAAGACCCCACTGGGATTGGTATCTAGGGAGCCACTGGCCAGCATTCCCTGTGTCAGGAGAAATACATATTTTATCTTCAGCTGGAAAGAACAACGCAGCACTGGCCAAGAAAGTAAGGCACAGCCACTGTGTGAGACAACCTAACCGCAGACGTGACAAGCCACAACACCAAGTATGTGCGTCTCCTCTACAAAACAGGAACACTCTACATCTCTGTTCTCTCGTGGGCATTTTTATAAATCTGCTTATGCTTAATACATTTGCTTTCTTTTGTGTGTGTGTGTGTGTGTGTGTGTGTGTGTGTGTGTGTGTGTGTGTGTGTGTGTATGTATGCATGCATGCATGCATGTACGGTTCTTTCTTGACATGATTCTGTCCCTCCTGTCGATTCTGAGGATCAGGAGACAATTTTCCATCCAGCTTCTCTTACACCTCCCCTTTCTGAAGGCCTTATAGGGCTTCTGAACTATCTCTTCCATTGAGAAGTAAAGGATGACAAGCATGACCACTTTAAGGTGGATAATAATGAAAGTGAGTCCCAATTACCATTAAGAACAGTCATTTTAGGGACTGGGGCAATGAATTACAAAGGCTGTCCAAGCAAAGTAGCATCTGTACAACCAGCAGTTTCCCTTGGGTCTTTAAAATGGTGTTAAGGTTGAAGTGTGGGTTGGTGCCTGTGCATTAGTGGACACCACCAGTGGCTGTACAGTCAGGAGATAAAGTGAGGATTAGGGAGGTATGTCTGGGAAGTGTTCTGCCCTGGAAGTGGTAAATGCCACTTTTATTTCCTCAGATGAAGGGATGAGATGAGAGCCAGACACAACCTGTGTGAATGACCACACAGCTTGGACTGAGCCCAGAGTGTTTCCTTCTCTGTTCTAACTATCCGTCGGACTAGGCCTGGAAGTTTCTAGCCTCTATACACTCTAATCTTCCAAGCTGACTGATTCAATCTGACTTCTCAGTTTCACTTGGCTTCTTACTGAATTGCTCTGCTTGGCCTCGTACTAACTTCGGCAATGTGTTCTAATCTTCTGGCTTCTTGTAATCCTCTGGTTCACTCTGTCTTCCTTCACCTGTGTCTAGTTCTGTAACCCATCTCTGTAAAACTATCCTGGTAAAAGTGCCTTACATACAGACCCCACCACCTCAGCTCCTCTTTCCCCTTTCTCTTGCTGCTCTTAAATAGCCTGTCTTTCCTGTCTGTTCTCATGTGAGTTGGGCATATCCCATCACTGACTCATTCTGTCAAATATTTGTTTAATATGTTACTTTGTCTGCCCTCAATTAGACATCACTTTCAAACATGGGTGCTTCCTTCTACAAACTACCCTTACCATCACTGTTAGGGATTAAAGGTGTGCACTAAAGGAGTGTCTGTATTCCAGCTAGATCGTACTGTAATCCAGGGCATTTTTCAGTCTGATCAGATCATATCTTTGGATATGATCCCTTGCCAGAGAAGCCATGTTGCTGGAATAAAATTCCTCAGTAGGAAATGGTAACAAGGTTTCAAAGAAAAGGTAAGACTTGCTGCTATGGCGGCTGCTGCTGGATGATGAGGAAACAGAAGAAAACGCTTCGGTGAAGAAACCTGTCTGAGATACTCAAGTCAAGGGCACACAAATATCAAACCAGAATAGACAACACTTTACACTATCAACATCAAGTTCAAAAGGCCGGGGACCTTTAAAACACAGAGAAAAAAATAAAACAACTGAAGGCCCCAGAGGACATTAAGGCAAAGTGCAAATGAATATAGAAAAGATGGTTCTCTTTCCAGAGTGGATGCCAAGTCTATCCGTCCTGAAGAATTGCCTCCAGATGACAGACCATGAGGCTACTCAAGATTTCTAGCAGTGGAGGAAGTCTCTCTGAGAAAATGGTTTGAACAGATTGAAGCATTTTTATCTTACTTTATTTATCATAACATTTGATATCTGACTATCCTTTCTATAATATAAAGTGATATCATCTCCTACTGTGTTTGATAAATATTGTCCATGTTCAACTGTCAAGGAAATTCGGTCTAAAATTCCTGTTCAATATAAACAAGACAGGGTTTCTCTATGCAGCTCAGGCTGGTCTGGAACTGGCTCTATAGACAAGATTGACCTTGAACTACAAGATCCACCTGCTTCTTCTCCTGAGTACTAGGATTAAAGATGTTCACTACCACTGCCTGGTACCTGTTTAATATTTAATGTGGGAATTCCACCCTATATTTGGATCTAAGTATATATGAGTATTATGACAAGACACAATAAGAGTGGTAGTCAGACATGAAACTTGTGAGAAGAAAAAAATAGACAAGAAAGAAATAAAGGAAGGAAGGAAAGGAAAGGAAAGGAAAAGAAAAGAAAAGGAAAGAAAAGAAAAGGAGAAAGGAAAAAGAAATAAAAAAGAAATATATCAAGCTCTGGGTGCAAATAACTACAAACCATGAATGTTAAACCAACCAATTTATCCTTCAAGGTGGAGAAATAGAAAAAGAATTTTTAAGAGATGAAACATATTAAGGCAGTTTTTTTATGGTAGGATAAGAGCCAAGATAAGAGAAGTAATTGGAAGTTTCTGGTTGCTCCTCTGAGGACATTTAGCAAGAGGGAACATGAGTCCCATAGGAAACTCTGGGCCATTCTGGGTTGCTTTTTGTGGTACTTTAACTATGTGTAGCCACAGGAAGTGGCCCTAGTAGAAGGTGTGGCCTTATGGGAAGAAGTGTTTCACTGAGGGGGTGGGCGTTGAGGTCCCATGCTCAAGTTCCACTCAGTGCAGAGATAATCTCCTCCTGGTTGTCTTCTAATCAAGATGCAGAGCTCTCAGCTCCTTCTCTAGTATCAAGTCTACTTGGGCGCTGCTATGCTTCCTGCCATGATGATAATGGACTGAACCTCTGAAACTGTAAGTCAGCCCCAATTTAATGTTGTCTTTTATGAGTTGCCTTGGTCACAGTGTTTCTTCACAACAATGGAAACCCTAAGACACTTGACAGTTGATAGTTAGCTTTGGAAGTCATTATCAAAAATACTAAATCATTCTCCAAAAAGTGAGGCAGAAGCAATGTGAGAATATTTCACAATGGGCCCAAGCTCATCAACCCCAGAGGGAAGGCTTGAGTAGAAAATATTAAGTCTATTCTCTTAGCCATTTATTTACCACAGTACCAAGAGGTTCCAAGCACAACCTGAGGGTATTCACACAGAGTAATGTCCAGGCTGGGAAAGAGAGTGGCACTGCACCTCAGGATCCATGGGTCCACAACCTCTTTCTAAACCTTCAGGATCTTAGGAAGACCTGAGCTTCTCATTGAGCTAATACAGCAAGACTGGAGCCCAGACCTCTGTTAGACTAGATGGCTGCCCACTGAACAAGGCTGCCCCAACTCTTCCCAGAACCAAATAGCACTAAAGCCAAGTTGGGTGTATAGGGCATGACTCCATAGCAGAGGTAGTTATATACAGCATGGTCATTATCAACAGCTAGATTCAACCAGCTACAGAGCAAACATGGGGAGGATTCCATCTATGTGTAATATTTACAGGCATGGTTTTGTCCTTACTACATAGGCAATGTGGTTTAACAACTAGCACATGGTGATTCTTATATTGCATTAGGTATTATGAGCAAATTAGAGATGGCTTATAATACACACAGCAACCATTTAAATGGAATTAATATTGTATTTAGAATTTTCAGTAATATAGAGATAATATCAAATGCTTGAGGGCACCAGTAAGGAACATACAAAAACAAGGCCATGTTCCAGAAGGGAATGGGTACCTAGGTGATGATGACATCATCACCCATAGAGACAGAAGGATGACTGCAATTCTAACTCTCTTGGCAGTCCATAAAGTAAGGGTCCTCTGTCCTGGATCTTGTGTGGGAAGCTGGGGCGCTGGGAGATTTAATAACATAGGCATGATCCCAGAAGCTGTCAGAGTAGGCCTGACTGGGATTGTCTTTGCCATGAGCACAGGAGCCTCCCCTGGAGCCTGGTGGCTGGTTATGCAAGTGTTCGCTTTGGCAGGGGAAGGGACTGCTGTTGACCGCCTTTGCGATTTCAAAGGTAGCTCGATATAGCACATGAGCTCACTTGTGGGCACTCAGAAAGATTCTGGGATGTTTCATAGATAGCAGAGGCCAGGCTGAGATCTACTTCTGCAGCCAGTCCTTAACTTCCTTTCTTGCTGTACCGAACAACATCAGCTCCGGTGTGCTAGGTCCACCCAGCAGGATGCACCTGCTGTCAGTCATCACTTTCTTCCAACACAGGGCCAGGGATGGTGTCAAAGCTCCCATCTTCAGTATGACCCTTCCACTTGTCAGGTTTCTAATTGCCAATTGCTCCCTTCTAGCCTGCAGCTGCTGGTTGTCCCTGAGCCCAGGAGCCACACTACCACTGAGACCGGGCAGGTGGGGGTCTTGGAGGTCATGAGCCTGCAATGGTCTGGGCAAATGGGCCACAGTAAGCAATAGTAAGGAGGAGTGCCCATAGGGCTTCTACCACAGTCAGCTTCTGTATCACACCACTCCTCAAAAACACATGGTAAGAGGGTAAAATGGGGTCCACTTCTCTCCGCGTGCGAATGGTGATGCCTAGCTTCCTTCCAACTGTGCTCCCTTCAGCTCTCCTCCTGAAATCCTTCCTTACCCCCAAACCTAATCGTTTTAAGATTACTTTTTAATGTGTGAGTGCGTGCCTGTGTGCCTGCTTGCACGTTGCAGGCTTGGTCAAGTTCCCACAGTCAAGGTAAAAGTGAGCTAGCCACCCAACATCTCCAGTGAGCAAGAGCAGCGATGCCTCCTAGTTGCCGAGCCATCTCTCCAGCAGCTCTAGTCTTGGTGAGGCATGTGATTACCGGCTTCCTCTATGTCTTTTCTTCTCTAACACGTCTTTCTACATTCTTGACAGTTAGATGCTGCTCTGGCCTCAAGGATTAACTATGAGATACTCTGTTGAGTTCTAGTGAGTTAGAAAAGCCAGATAGAGGGAAATCTGGTGAGTGGATCCAGGCAGTCCACTAAAACCTTCGACAGAGTCTGAGGAAATCCCTTGAACAGGTCTAAGCAGTCCACTGAAGCCCTTGCATAGAAGCTACCAACTTCTCAGTTAGCCTAGACATTATTCCAGATAATCCCATAAGGAACAAAACTGTATCACAGACTAAATTACTTAGGAATTATGATTTTAAAATATCAAAGACAAGACCTAAACAATATAGCCCTTCCTGCCCACCCCAGCTTTGTCTGTTGGGCATCAAAGACCTGGAAAGTAATTTGTATTGTGTTTGATACTGATTTTCATGGAACATGGAACCAAAATATTATTTATGTTTTATTCTACACTCATTTTGAAGCCATGAATATAAAGAAAAAGCAGAAGGTAACTTCATCTCATGACAAACCAGACAACAGTGTACTTCTTCAAAACTATTGGCAACCGTCACTGGAGCTGCATTCAGGGAGCTGGCTTGAGAGAAACATGTCCCATAAACACATCTATTCCTCTCACCACAGCACATCATTTGCCCAAGGTCACAACTTGCAAAAGGTCTCCATGTCAACCATTGTCTTGTGATCACAGAGAGCTGTAGGCTTGATAACCTTTCAGCTGGGGTAGGAGGACTTCAAGCCGTGTGTACAGGTGTTCTAAAGAAAAACTCAAGAGTATGAAGAAATATAATTTATCATCATTTCCTATTTATCCTTAGTTCAGAGTGCTAGGGAGAAGACTCAGTCTGTGGAGTATTTACCACGCAAGCATGAGGACCCAAGTTTGGGTTTGCAGCACCTGAGAAAAACCTTGGGGATGCATCTTTAACCACAGTGATGGGAGGTGGAGACAGAAAGATCCCTGGAACTCGCTAGTCAGATTTCCTGGCAGAAACTGTGAGAAACCCAAAAAGCTAGGCAGAATATTAAAGAGGACTGGGCACATATATTCTCTTTCTCTCTCTCTCTCTCTCTCTCTCTCTCTCTCTCTCTCTCTCTCTCTCTCTCTCTCACACACACACACACACACACACACACACTTGCACACACACACACACTCTTGCACACACACACACACACACACACACACACACACACACACACACACACGGCTATAAGCACAGAAAACTCACCAACAAAGCAGCCGCACTCTGGCAGCAGCTCCTTCCCATGGTTCTTGTCAGTCCCTAGAGGTCTTTACTTCCTTCAGGTATTAACTTCAAAACCTCAACAGGTCTCCACTGTCCTGTCCACCTACTTCTAAGATTCTTCACAGAGCAGCAACAAGCTAGCAATTTTGAGTCCTTATCTGGTGTCCCCATGAGCCCAGCAGGTGGCAGGTGGCAGGTGGCAGGTGTTTCTTCTAACTGTGGAGGGTAATTAAAGGTGGACGGAAGACCCCCTGATGATTGAAAAAAACTCCAAGAGCAAATACGCACTGCCTGTGCAGCAATCTGAACCTGAGCGGGCCTGAGAGGACACCACGTTGGCAGTGAGAGGAGATTGATACAAAAGTCCAAATACTGGTGGCTTGGTTTACCATATTCAGGGTCCAGGGTTGCCAGATGCATCAATGAAATTCCTTGTCAGTCAGTGTGGTCACTGGAACCAGTGCCCCACATCTCCACCCCTGTGCTCCTTTCACCTGTCATCCTCATGGAACTGTAGTTCGTTCCACAACGAGATGAGCAATATTCCTCAGCCACTGGACTTGCTTGGATCAGTATGAGGGGATGGGAACACATGCTTGTTCTGAGTTTGAGTCTCAAGAAACCTTTGCAAGAAAACTTGCTCCCTTGAGCTCCTGCAGTGACCTTGCAAAGACCACAGGTCTTAGATTCAAGAGGAAGGGGAGGGGAGCTATAGAGCAGGTACAGGTGTGACTGAGATACCCTGGCATATTCTGCCTAGACTAGGTCACTAGCAAGCTGTTCAATAAGCTGACCAATGAGGAAGCAAGGACAGTGGAGGCGCCCAGCAGGCAGCCTACAGAGAATCCCAGCACGCTGACAGGAGCTTATCAGAAGCTCTCAGCTTTTATTAAGTATTAATTGATTTTGAGCATGGCTAAACTGATGTAATACCATTTTCTCTGTTAAAAAATTCATCTTTGTTCAAAACTTTAATACCCAAGGGTTTAATTTCCTTCTTTAAATCTTGTTATCTGGGACTCGCACACTCGTAAAGATCTGTAAGCTCTCCGCAGTCCTCTGGATGCTGTCCCTAGACCTGGGCTGTGTGTGCTAGATTCCCATTGCTCATTACTGAGCAAAGTGCACCAAGTGTTAACAGCCCCTTCTCCTGCTTCTGCTATGTGACCTTCAAAGGTCTCAAAGGTCAAACAATCCTTGCTCTAGATTTTTGAGGAGTGTTCTGAAGAACCACACTCCATTCTCTCTTTCCTTTCTCCTTTCTTCCCTAAAGGTCTTGCTTCACCTTGAACTCAAGCCCTTGAGCTGCGTCACACAAGGGTAGCTACCCTGATATTTCGAGAAGAAGAAGGTGGTTATAGATGTCTGCACTGTGGGAAGGTACACTGAGCATTCCCTCAGTGTATTCATCTGTTTTCATTGCTTTAGAGAAATGCTTGAGGCTGGCCACTTCATAAAGATGTCTATTTAGTTCTCAGTTTGGGAGGATAGACTCCAAATTAAGGCAGCCTCAATGATCCGGCCTGTGGCAAGAGCTCTCTTGCAGCCCAGAAGGATGGAGGGCATCATGGGAGCAATGATGGAATCACGTGGGAAGACAGGAAATCCAGGCTTGCTTTCAAACACTTTTTTTTTGCAGGATCTAATTAAATCCTCCAAGAATGAATCTAATCTTTTTGAGCATCTTCAATAACCTAGCTTCCTGTCAAGAAGTCCCACTTTTAGGGGTCTTTTAAACGGTCTTTCTGCCCCTGGTCGTGCTCAGAGCCAAGTCTCCAACTCCGAAGCCCAGGAAGACAGTACTCAAACCAGGGTGTTTTTCAACTCTGCAGCCAATCAGACACTTCCCAGTGTGCTTAAGACTTCATCAGAGAGAAGACAACATGAGCCACATGTAGCTTAGTCCTCCCTCATCTCCTGCTCACAGACCCAGGACAGATGTCCTTCATATTCTGTCCTGGTGCCATTCCCAGTAAGAGGGGTTTCATCCCAAGAGCCAACTATGTAACTGGCTATTAGAGGTCCCACAAAGCTCATCTGGGGAAGGTGGCCTGTCACAGAACACTTGGCTGCTCTGCTCGAGGCCCCAGGTTCAGTTTCCAGTGTTGGGGACTGAGGTGGAGAAGTTCTGCAGTGCTTCTGAGACACCTACATCATTTTAGACATGTGACAGAGACTTGGAGTGCAATGATGATGATCCAAGACCGACTCCTGCAGGGTTCCTGGATTTTAGAAAGCAGTTAATTTTGAGTCACAAAGTGTAACAATATAGACCCTTCTGGTCTATATGAGTAAAATTGGGGATGGTCTTATTTGGAGAGATGCATTAGGGTAAAGAGAGATTACTGCTCTTGCAGAGGACCCAGCACCCACATAGAACTGTCACAGCTGCTTGCAACTCCAGCTGCAAGGGGTCAGATGCTCTCTTTTGGCCTCTGTGGATACACACACACACACACACACACACACACACACACACACACACACACACGCAACATACACAAATAAATAAAAGAACTGCTGAAAACAAGAGTGAGAAGGAGAGTTACGTCTTGCTTATAGCAGAGCACTTGTTTTATTGAAGAAGAAGCTCCTTCCCATGCTTAGGAGTCAGATGGTCAGAGGCACAAGAAAGCAGCATGGGCTCATTCTACTCCAGACACGTGATTTCCCACAAAATGAGGAAGTTGATCATACCACGCTGCTATACCAAGGCTGCTCCAGGCACATGTGGTCTGTCTTCCTGCTGCTTCTTTTTTAATAAACCAAACCTTAAGCCTACTGCATTTTCAGTGTTTTCTGACTTCAGCAGTATGCAGACAGTTACAAAGTCAGACAGTTGCAGCCACACACCTGTGACCAGCATGTAACAAGGGTATTTGGAATTTTCCCGGTAGAGTTTGCAGAGTTCAGGAGGGTTTAATACCTGTTGCTGACATCTGTAAGCCTTGAAGCTGTCAGGTGGCCTAAGATACTAGAAAGGATAGGGAAGGCCTAGCACTCATGTGTCTGCAAGGGAGGAGAGGTGTGAGCTGCCCTCTGGGGTTCATCCTCAAGTGTCCAGGACAAGACTTTGTTTGTTCATGGTCTGTGCTGCATTCTAGGGAGAGCAGGCCATTGGGAAATTGTTACTCTCATTTGTTCACTAGAGAGGAGAGAGAAAACAGGGGTGGAGAAAGGGGAAAGGAAAGAAGAAAGAGGTAAGAGGAAAAAGAAGGGGAAGATGACAGGACAGAGGAGAGGTAGTGGGGGATGAGGAGGTGAGAAGCAAAGTATGGAGGAAGAGTTGCTTAGGCGCCGAGGAGGTCAATGCATTTTTAAAATGAGAAACACACGCATAGAGTTTTTACACACAGGCCTTCTTTCGACACTTTGAAGAAAGATTTGTCATTTATATTAGACTTCATCCCTCCTCAGGGGACTCCAGTAAGGTGTAGTATGGATAGATGGAGTCTTGATTAAGATGTGAGGAGTCACATCTCATTCATACCTTCCTCTAAAGAAGGTCGTGGAAGCCTTCTCTACTAGAGTTTTCTTGTATTCTCAATCTCCTCAGTGACAGGCCTTTCAGATGAGAAGAGGATTGTTAAAGACCCTCCATGGCACCCAAGCTCCCATGCTACATCATTGCTAATTGGTCTTCAAAGATGTGGAAATGGTGATGGAGGCAGAGTGGAGGTGGAATACGGGCTCTCAGGTACTCTCCAGGGGTCACCATTGGCATCCCACCCTGTGAAACACCGTCTCTCATCATCGTCTTGTGCTTGGCTGTCTGGGTCTAGACCTGAAATCATGGGTTCAGTACCCAACCACCCAGCCCGATCTGCACACTGCATCACCTGAGGCATGTCAATCAAGAGTGCAGCTATGGTGGTGGTGGGTCAGGGGGAGTGGGAATTAGATGGATGGTAGTAACCTCTAGTTATAAGATTCCCATTGAGATTGTAGGTGGGAACTCCTATAGAAGAGGCACCATCCAAAATGTGGAAACATTAGCTGCTGTGACTATTTCTCCTGTTTGTTTTTAAACATAGAAAGCACATACTTCCTTGAGGTCAACACCCAGGACCTGTTCAAGTCCCACTCTTACTGGGACACAAGGGGGAGGGAGTAGGGCAGGGAGATGTTCTGCACCATGTCTGTAGGGACAACCTCTCACCTACTGAGAGCTGATGAGGCCTCTGATTTCCACATCAGGGACAGCTTGGATAGCTGAGGTATCCCATCAGTCTTTGCTGCCCTCACTCTTAGCTACAACAGCAGGGAGTCCACTCTTCTGAATGCAGGCATCTGCCATCAGCCAAGCTCTGTCTACTCTCTGCCTTCTGCTCCCATTTCTGGCTTTGGGGAAACTAGTCCTCAAGATCTTTTATTTGAAATAAACATCAACACATTGTGTGCCTATAAAACAGCATTTAGGCTCTTCGGTCATTTCCTCAGTGGTTCTGATAATTATCAACCATGTTTTGTTCAAAGCAAATCTCACACCTAGAACCAACCTATTTCCACATCTACCTCTAAAGCGAAGACTAAATTCAGAATACTTGAAGAATGTAAGCCAAGTTCTGAAGTCTTGCTTTCCTGCCTAATTTTTGTCCATGTTCTGCTTTGGAGGAGTTTGGATTTGTTGAGGGTCTTTCCATCTTGATTCCTCTACACAAACAGAAATGAAGAAATAACAATGGCAGAGTAGAACTAGATTCTCCATGTTCCTGGCTGATCTCATGTCAACTTGACACATAAACTGGAGATATGGGAAAGGAGGGAACTTTGAGAAGATGTCTCCATAAGATCCAACTGTAGGACATTTCCTTAATTAGTTATTAATGGGGGAGGGCCCAACTCATTATAGGTTCCATCCCCCAGTCCTATAAGAAAGCAGGCTAAGCAAGCCATGGGAAGCAAGCCAGTAAGCAGCAGCATCCATCCATGGTTTCATGATCTGCCCCTGTTTGAGTTCTTGTGCTAACTTCTTTCAGTGATAGATTACAATTTGGAAGTGTAAACCAAATAAGCCCCTCCCTCCAAAACTTGCTCTTTGCTCATGGTGTTCTGTTGCAGCAATAGAAATCCTAACTGAGGCACCTGGTCCTTCATTATTGTTCCCGTCTCCATCTCTGATGGCTGACACAGTAGACTCAAAAGGACCTAGAGTTGCAAAGAGACGAGTCTCAGGCACACATGTGAGGGACAATCTAGAACTGGATATTTCAGATGAAGACACTTTAGCCATTTAATCACTATTCTGTGAGCTAAGGGCCTGTAGGGAATACAAAAGCAAAAGAGCTGAGCCTCAGCGTTCCCCTTTCTCTCTGCCTCCTGACTGCGGATGTGAAATGGGACCCGCTGCCTCAGCCTCCTGCTGCCAAGCCTGCACTGCCATAATGGACTGCACATTTGAACTGTGGACCAAAAAAGCAAACAAAAAATCTCTGTTTCCTTAAGCTGCTTTGTCAGCTTATTTTAGGACAGCAAAAGGAAAGTTCCTAACATACTGTCACAATAAGTGCAGTGAGCACTTAGACATGCTGTCACAATAGGTGCAGTGAACACTCAGACATGCTGTCACAATAGGTGCAGTGAACACTCAGATATGCAGTCACAGTAAGCGCACTGAGTACACACACATGCAGTCACAGTAAGCACACTGAGCACTCACACATGCAGTCACAGTCAGCGCACTGAGCACTCACACATGCAGTCACAGTCAGCGCACTGAGCACTCACACATGCAGTCACAGTAAGCACACTGAGCACTCACACATGCAGTCACAGTCAGCGCACTGAGCACTCACACATGCAGTCACAGTAAGCGCACTGAGCACTCACACATGCAGTCACAGTAAGCGCACTGAGCACTCACACATGCAGTCACAGTAAGCGCACTGAGCACTCACACATGCAGTCACAGTAAGCGCACTGAGCACTCATGCAGTCACAGTAAGCGCACACATGCAGTCACACTAAGTGCACTAAGCGCTCAGTGCATGTGTTCTAAGACAGTCCATACTTTTATAGTAGATGCTATTAATGCGCAACAAACACAACCGCTGAGCCCTAACGGCCAAGTTGAGCCTGTGGGTCCAGTGGGGGAAGGCATACTGGGTAGATGGACTGTGGAGGTAATATTTCATAGAGTAAACATCGATTTCACAGGTACGGGCCCGTGCTTACTGCAAGTGTAGGCAGATGAGCCCTGGAAACCGATTCTGAGTCTTCAGGTGAACACAAACCCAGTAAGTGTGCCCAGGGCTAGTTCCATTCTTTCCCTCACAGCTACCATATTGGTACCATTGGAGAAAGTCAGTGCCTCTCATGAGGCTATGCATCTCAGTCCCTGGGGTCACAGGACTCACATGACAGCTTCTCACAGAGGAGGGTTGAGGTATTCAACCCAGGCCGAAGAGTGTGCGAACATATAGAAGAGGCAATATCCTATAGGGAGAATTTGCTGTCAATCAAATATGGAGTCCTATGGAGACCCATCAGCTCCTACTCTATTGACTCTCTATAGTTTCCAACTTAATGAGCAAAATATAAATGTTTTTATTATTTATACCTTCACACATGTTATATAGTATATAAAACAAACATACATGTAAACAAACACACATACATACAAACACATACATATATACATACATACAAACAAACATACTTACAAACATATATACACACAAACATATATACAAAGAAACATACATACAAACATACATACATAGAAACATATATACATGCAAACATACATACATACATACATACATACATACATACATACATACAATCTGCCTGATCTTCCGACCCGGAACACCTGATCTGATCTGCTTCCAACCCTCTATGCTCTTTTGCCTTCCACTCCCCAACTCCCCACTAAGCTGCTCCTTCCTTCCTACAAGTTTCTCTCCTACTTTCATGCTCTGTTAATTTTCTGTGATCTCTTGGACTCAAGAGCTGCTGGCATGACAGAGGTAGATAGGACTTCATTTACTTGATGAGAGTAACTCGACAGTTGCTACACCACTGAGGACTATGACACCCTGTTCCCACACGCCAACCATTACCTCTCTACAGCCCCTCTAAGGAAAGCTGGTTCCTCACGAGTCCCTCCTGGTCTAGAACTCCGTAAGGGAGTCTATTTATTTAAAAACTACTAAATAGTTGACTGAGGGATACTGGGATGCAGCACCCATATCTGTATGCTTCACAGTAATCTGTATGCTCAGAGAAAGGTAAAAGACGGTTCTAGAAACACCAACTGTAGTATAAGATTTAGTGAGCAGAGACAGGGCTTCAGGAAGTCTATCTCCTTGGGGGACAGTCTTTAAATGAGGCCCCAGGGGAGAATCTACTGCTATTACTTTGCTACATGGACACAGTATTAAGCTGACTCCTAAAGACTTCTTGTTATGTCCCTAGATCAATGCATCTCTCAGTCCTTATCAGAGGAACTTCTATTTGCAGTCAATAGAACTACAATACAGAAGCATTCAATGGTGCAGAGAATAAGGGACTATACAGTGCCCAGCCCTAAATAGGGTTTATAAGTGTGTGTGCATGATACACAGATGTAGATATAGTACATCTCTCCTTGCCAAGACTCAGGGATCATTGCAGAAGATGAGGTGGAAGAATGTAAATCCCACAGACTACAAGGAAACAGTGGTTTCTAAATTGGGTAGCCACATATGAATTCACAGTGGTTATGACAGCATGTATAAGTCTATGCAAGATCAAGTCAGACCAAACCCTATCAAGGAAGGAAAAGTCCCACCCCTAGCTGAGGAACTGTAAGTAGCTGATAGCGGCTGAGAGCAGAGGGGTCAGTTTTCTCTAGGGACATTGTCCCTGATAAGTTCGGCGCACTCCGGTGGAAGGTGACACAAGCCAAGCATATAGGGACAGCACAAACTGGACTTGAAGGTCGAAAATAGCCCATAAAAACAAAGGAACACTAAGTTTGGTGGGAAGGGACAGGGACATGGATCTCAGAGGTTTTGGAGGTGGGTGAATATGATCAAAACGCATACAAAATGGTCTAGGAGGTAATAAAATAGGAAATAACTATACGCAGGTGCTACGAGGAATGACACAGTCCCATCCATCACAGCGCTTGAGCGTGATCTTATTAGCCGGTTTCTATAGTCTCTTGGACCATGGCCATAGTCCACCATCAACCTCACATGCCACATGCAGCACCTGTGTTACCTGAGGAGGCACATAGAAAGCAAGGGATTTCCAGATGTCAAGTGAGCATATACTCGGGATAACCCATGGACACTGAAGCCAATGTTCCTGAGTGGCCCCTCCGGCCACTTGTGCCTCTCAGCTGAGCGATAGCTGCTCCCAGACCAACACATGCAGCTCAGCCCTCAGCAGCAGCCTCCTCTATAGCAGCTGGCTCGGCTGTCCCTGCAACCTGATAGCCAGGCCTGATCACAAGTCGTGCAGCCAGGTTGGATGTGGACTCCGTGTTGGAGCACTCGCTGCATTGCAATGTTCCTGGGGGGGTTCAAGGAGAGGTGCCAGCACTAAAAACAAGAAACAGCAAGAGAGCCTTACTGTCTGAGAGGCCTTACTATTTTGACAAGTCGTTTCTGGGGTATACCCAGAGCCAGAGTGACATCAAACTCCAGGAGGATTTAAGGGAAACCCTGAGGTTTAAAAGCAGGATTAATTTAATCAAGATGTTTAAACTGAAGACACAGAAAATGTGCTCAGATGACCAAGGTGCTTTATGTAAGTGTGAAGCTCGAGGAAACCTCTTGTTCATAACAGTTCCATGACTTCAGAATGGCCACAGAAGAGAGTGCTTGCTGCATAGAATTTCAGAGATGCCTATAGTTTGCAGATGGGCAAGTGTGATATTTTATTTGGGAGTTAGAATAAAGTGATTTTAAAGAGAAAATAACTCCAGAACACTGGCTAACTGTGGAGGAACTGACCTCTTGGTTCCCACCTGTGTTTCTCTTTAGATGTTTCGTTATTGCTCTGCACAGTCTAATGTGGTATGTTCTTGTTTCTCTCTTTTCTCCTCAAAGTTATGTGACATGCCCTTGTCCTGCTGAACTTGGACCAGGAAAGACACAACAGCATTTCTCTGCTCGACTGACAGGAACAAGAGGCACTGGACCCAAAGAGACTTCTGCATTCTGGCTCTGGAGGGAGCAAGGGCAGTGCTCTCTTCTCTAAGATGTCCCCACAAGCAGCCCCTCCTCCCTCTCTGTCCCCAGAGAAGCCTTCTGTGATCTCCCTCTAATAAGCATTCCCCACCACTCCCAGTCCCTTCCTTTATCTTGCTCCTTAGCACCCATCACCCCACTGACAAGCATTTCTTTGTCTGCGTCTTCTTATTAACATGTGAGAGGCGTTCCAGAGCCCAGCGGAACAGATGGGGTAGGTGCCTAGCAACTACTGCTTCTGGGCGTGTGACAACCGCACCTGTCTTATCTGATGGTCAGCTGCCCTGTTTTCCTGCTGCCTATGATAAAGAGAAAGCCACAGATGGGTATGATCAACTTGCCTGAACATAAAGCAGGTGTTTGTGTGCATGCGTGTGCATCTTCATGCTTAGAATAAAAAGACCTCTGTTCTGTGAAAAGAAGCTGGGAACCAGGATAGAAGCTTGAAGCCCTTCCCAGCTCGGAGTATTGCATATCAACATTATTGCAGTTTTATGTGTATGTGATGGGTGGGGTGAGTGTGCATGTGAGTGCAGTGACTGCAATGGCCAGAAGAGGGTGTCAGTCCCTTGGAGCTGGAGTTATTGGTGGTTGAGAGCCATCTGACAAGGAGGCTGGGAACTAGGCTCTGGTCTTCTGCGAGAGCAGTGTGTGCTTTCCAGTGACGTGTCAGCTCTTCAGCCCCTGATCAGTATTGATGAGACTGACTTTTTAAACCGTGTCTTTTTCATTTTTCCATTAGATAAGACTTTACTTAAAGCACAGTGAGTATGGGAAATGGGTATTTAAAATGTGAATGGAGTAGTCAGGCTTCAGTTTGAAGAGCACAGGAGAGTGCTGGGGACAGGCTATGCCGAAGCAGAGCGTGACAGCAGCAAGCAGGCTGCCACCACCCTGCAATCTACAGAGCTTCGGAGCTTCAGCCCAGGCTGAGGTTCACCCTTGGGCCATGCAGGGCAGCCATCACACCTGGGGTGGTCTACAGAGTCATGTGGGTATCACTGCACAAGTACACTATCCTGACATCCCAAAGGAGCTCTAATGTGACTGAATAGAACACCTGGGTGTGGTGACACATGGGACAAAGGGAACATGGATTTCTAGTTCCAGGGGACCTCTGCTTTCCAAAGAGCTTTCCTTTGTCCTCTATTTTACCATGCCATGGTCTGAGGCACCTTTACTCACTAAATCAACAGACACGGGGGCGAGGGGAATAGTCCCTTTACTTTTAGACAACTCTTTTGCTGGAACCCAAACTTTACATTAGATATCAGCCACTCTGAGTTCTGAATTTGCATGTTGTTCTTGGTGTGTGGTTACCATCAGTCGTCTGGATGTTGTTTGCAAAAATTATCTACTGGGGGATGTTCTAAAATGTGACCACCCCTGTCTTGAAAGGGAATGGCCTCAGGATTGTCAAATAAGCAGGTCCCGGGGTGACACAGACTGTGTGTGCTTTGCTGGCAGCCTTTCCCCTACAAGCCATCCCTTACACTGTAAGATACCGATACAGGTAGCCTGCTGCCTGTGCTTTGGGATTGTTGAGAGGAGGGATGGTGGACATGGCTACCTGGGTTGTCCTACAAAAGCTACAAAAGCTGCTCCTGAGAGAATCTATGATTGAATCCTGAAAAGCAGGTAGGAACACCCACATTGTCTCCATCCCCATTCTTCTAAGAAAAAAATCAATTGGTTATCTGGTAGCTAAGCAGAAGAGAAACTGTGTCAGGGGTGGGGATGTAGTTTACAGAAGGGCCTAGCTTTAGTCCTCAGAATTACATCGAACCTGATGTGGTAGAGCATGTCTCAGACCCTGGAGGTAGAGGCAAGAGGGTCAGAAATTCAAGGGACTTAACTATATAGTGAGTTCAAGGCCAGCCTGGTCTACGTGAAAGACTGTCTCAAGAAAATAATTAGGGCTCATCAGATGGCTCAGCAGTTAAGAACAATTGTAGTCCTTGAGAGGACCTTGGTTTGACTCACAACTGCATTTAACTCCACTTGCAAGGGATCTGATGCCCTTTTCTGGCCTCCATGGTTATCTGCCTAGATGTGGTGCACACGCAGACAAGCAGGCCCAGGCATATAAAACAAAACAAAATAAAATAATAAAAATTCTTTAAAAGAAAGATTTCTTAAAATGATTCAAAACACTTTCTTCTTATCATCCTGAGAAAACCATTTCTGCTCAATGAAGTAACAATGGGCACTTGGCTTCTTTCTGCAGGGTGAACTTTCCTCATGATGTATAGCCCAGTCAGGGTGCTTTTTCAACTTTGGCCAGACAGCCATGCTCAGTGACACGCCCACAGGCTCATGCACGGCAGTGAACAACTGGCCTAGTAGGTGCCAGGAGTTGCAGTCAGCATGCAGACAGCGCGTGGGGTAATACTGCCCGGCAGACGGAACTCAGGGCTCTGCCAGGGTCCCCACATGTTGGGGTGTAAGGTAAGTTGGCTGTACCCTGGAGGTGAAGTTGACCATTCTTGCAGAGACCTACATTTGTCTAGACCTCTTAGAGGAAATGGTGCCTCACCCGAATCTTGGGAGGAGACCGGTAAAAGTGACCAGCATGTGTCACCTAGAGCTTTTATGTACCCAGAAAAGACCTGAGTCTGCTCTGTCACTCTCACACTAGATGCTGGGGGCACAACCTGGACACAGTGGTGTGGAGCGTTCCTTTGGAGGTTGTCAAATGCCCCTTTGCTACTGCACCGACTTTCCTCGGGTTTTTCTTTAATGAACACAGGGAAGAAGTCAGCCTTCGGTTTACTAGCAGGAAGTGGCCAGTGGATGCAAGATCACTATTTACCAGGCAGTTGCCATGATTGGCTTCTCAGTGGCTGCTCCCCGCTTACCAGGGCTACTGAGGAATTTAGAGGTCAGTCAGTGGCTCACTTTCAGCATACACATTGATTTCAGCCCCACGTTGCTTTACCAAAGTCATGACTAGATTTCTGATCTCTCCCTTCCCTTCAGGGTGGGACCTTCCTTGGTGTGTAAATGTGAAGAAGAGTGAATCCTAAATCTTCTGACAACATTAGAAGATAGGAGTCCTCGAGGTAGACAGAACTCCACACAAGGGGTCACACATTGCCTGAGGGGTGCTGTGCTCTACTCAGGGTAAAGCTTCACAGGACAGGGGAGGGAACGTAGGGAAACATTTTGTAACCAGAACAGTTGCAATCTTTGACAGGTATTACAAGAAGTAAGCCAATTCAATAGGGTTGTCAATGCTAATTTTGACTTATTTGAATTAAGAAAAAAATCACTTTTCAATTAATCAAAATTCTCATCAACCGAGAATTTAAGGAGAAACTTTTTTTTTTAATCTTTATTAACTCGAGTATTTATTTACATTTCGATTGTTATTCCCCTTCCCCGTTTCCGGGCCAACATCCCCCAACCCCTCCCCCTCCCCCTCCCCTTCTATATGTGCTTTCCCTCCCCATCCCCCGCCCCCATTACTACCCTCCCCCGCAACCATCATGTTCACTGGAGGTTCAGTCTTAGCAGGACCCAGGGCTTCCCCTTCCACTGGTGCTCTTACTAGGTTATTCATTGCTACCTATGAGGTCAGAGTCCAGGGTCAGTCCGTGTATAGTCTTTAGGTAGTGGCTTAGTCCCTGGAAGCTCTGGTTGCTTGGCATTGTTGTTCATATGGGATCTCGAGCCCCTTCAAGCTCTTCCAGTCCTTTCTCTAATTCCTTCAACGGGGGTCCCGTTCTCAGTTCAGTGGTTTGCTGCTGGCATTCGCCTCTGTATTTGCTGTATTCTGGCTGTGTCTCTCAGGAAAGATCTACATCCCGTTCCTGTCAGCCTGCACTTCTTTGCTTCATCTATCTTACCTAGTTTTGGTGGCTGTATATGTATGGGCCACATGTGGGGCAGGCTCTGAATGGGTGTTCCTTCTGCCTCTGTTCTAAACTTTGCCAAGGAGAAACTGTTTAATAAAAAGAAACAGAACAGCAGGAAAAAAAGTTTGAATCTCTGACTAGAGCAAGCCTTCTTGGCTAGCGTTTGCAAATAGTCACAGTCATAGCCATATCTCGATAACCTTGTATTTCCCTCAACAATGCAGACTATACATGGATGTTCTTTGCTGACACCTCTTGCCAGAACATAGAAGTTGCCTCAGACATGTATTACATGGAGCTAAAATTACTATAAAATGTATGTAAAATGATGGCCACAGAAATGATTTGGAAAGGTACTGGGTAACTTCAGACCCAATACCCTTGCACATACCCTGTTGGCCTCTGACCTCCACAGTGGCAGCTTTACTCAAGATAGCTGATATTAACCCGAGGACTTGACATCATATGGTGTAGTTTGAGAGAGGAGCCATCTTCTCAAAAATACACATGGCACTTAGTCTCCCTAAGATATTTTCTCCTTTTGCACCTTGTTGCAGTGACATGGACTTGGGAGTCAGTGGCCCAGTCTGAATTAGAGCTCACATCATGCACTCATTTTTTAAAAAAGCTACATTGGGATTTCCATGTTACCCTATGATGATGGCTGTCATTTAAAAAAAAAAAAGCACCTGGCTGGTGAGGGTGCAAGGGACCTTATACATGATCAACAGACGTGCAAATTAGAACAACTGTCACAGAAATCAGGATGCAGGGAGATGCTTCAAAAATCTAAAGGACTCTTGGATCCAGACGTGGCCTTTTGGTTACACACACACACAAAGGAATGAATGGTAGCTTACTATGGAAAGACCTGCATACCCGAATTCACGGAGACCCTGTTTACAACAGCAACGTCATAAAATGAGCCATGTGCCCATCCACACCTAGTAGGATAAAGAAAATGTGGTGCTTATAATGTGGAATCCTACTCAACCAGAAAAGAAATAATGCTGTTTACAAGAAAATGGACGGAGCCAGAGGCCATCATGCTAATTAATTTAATCCACACCCAGATAATTAACGTGCATTTTCTCAAATCTTTGTACCTTCAAATAATAAATAAATAAAAGGCACCATGAAAGCAGAGGGTACTGGAGAGGACTGGTGGGCGAGAGGAGGGGGAGGAAGGGGGAAGTAAATAACAGTAAAGAGACACTAAAGAACCCTACATTCACAGATGAAAGTCACAGTTAGAGCCAAGAGTCTGTAAAAACCAGAGAGGCTAAGAGAAGTGAGCAAGAGTGGGGGGAATGGAGACTTCAGTAAGCACCAGAGGCCGGAGAGCTCCAAGGCACGGGCCGCTGATGGATGGCAGGGTATGGATGAGACAGACGCAGCTGAGCAGCCAGGATGGGAGCACAGCAGAGCTGGCCTCAGGGTGGGTAGGCCTGTGGAAGGGCTCTGAAAGGTAGAATAGCAGAAAGCCTGGGAGTAGGGCACTGGGGGTCGGAGGGATAGAAGGAAGCTGCCGACACAGGAGAACTGGCCTGAGGGGGTGGGGGCGAGGGGGTGGACACTAAGCATGTAGTGTTGTGGAGGCTAGGAGGTTAAAACACAAAACACTGGAAAGGCTGCAGAACTGACTCCGTCTGTAAAACTAAGCATAGAGTTTGCTTCCCAGAGCTCTAATCAAAGAGCTGGGTTCCATGGCGTGTGCTTGGAATCACAGCTCTAAAGAGGGAGAGGCAGGCAAATCCCTGCAGTTTGCTGGCCAGATATCTTAACCTATTCGAGAGATCACATCTCAAAAAACAAGGGGGATAGCCAAGACTGCTGTCTGGCTTCCACATGCATACACACCTGCATACACACACATACAGACACAGCACACACAAACCCAAGCACACAATTATACACATACACACAAAAGAACACACAATCACATACACACTTAACACAAGCATACACAAGCATGCACCCAAGCACACAAACATATATAAATACACAGAAGAACATGTATATACACCCAAGAGTACACACACACGCACACACACAGAGTCAGCTTGCCACTCCCAGAGGGAGTTGTGATGACCAGTTAAAGTCCCTTGGGTGTTAGACTTGCCTGCGGTTAGCATTAATAAAATACTGAGGAAAAGCGAGGTACCAGCAGGATCTGAAGCTACCTGTGATCACAGAGCTCCAACCCAGGCAAAGGGGCTCTAAAGATCCTGTTGCCAAAAAGCCCATTTTGCTTTAAAAGACAAAACCAAAACACTGCACATTTTTAGACTCCAAGCCTGTTGTATTTTGTGAGAATTATTAAAAGCTTACAGGCATTTCCACACCTTTGACTCAGAGCTTATTGTCTTCTAGGAATGAAAAGCATTTAATTCAAGACTCTAAAAGTGGGAAATGAAGAGATTTTTACATTGTATAAAAATAGCACAACATCAAAAGATCACTTGAAAATAAATAAAGCTATTTTAAAGTTGTTGAACCCCTGAGGGAAGAGGCAGGCCAGGGCTCTGTAACGTTTGATAAGCTGTGAGCTGTCTTTGACTAGGCTGTGGTGGACGCCTCCTGCCCAGCACCCACCCATCCTTGTGTTCACTACAGTAGGCTGCTTCCAGGACACCTTCTCCACAGTGCCCTCTCCTCTTTCTTCCTGGCTCATGTATTTAGTGTTAAGACACCAGCTCCATTTCTGAGCTCCACTTGGGCCCCTGTTATTCCCACCTTAGCTCTTTCCCCACCCAGGCTCCTATATCTAGGCCTCAGCCCGTCTCTGTAAATTATTGTAGTAACATCAGGCTTCTCTTCTGAGCATTGGTCTACAAACACCTTCTGTCTCCCTCCTTCTGGGGAGTCTTATATTTTCTCACCACAGGGACTGGTATGGGACACTGCACAATCCCTGTGACTTTGAATCCCCATGTTGTGTCTGGAAATACCAATAATTTAATAGTGCAGAGGAAAGAGAGAGAAATTTAAAAATACAGTTTCATCAAATAAGGCTGCTATGGCTTGAATGTAAAATGCCCCCATAGGTGCAAGTGTTTAAACAGTTGGTTCCAAAGTGGTGGTGCTATTGGGGCCAAGGGTATGAGAACATTGAGAGGTAGGTCCTAGCTGGCAAATATGGGATTCCTATCACTACCCTAAAGCCTTACTTAAAGTCGCTTCTTGTCTCAGAGACAAGAAAGGGAGTTCACACAGAAGGGAAGTCCTTAAATAAGATCCAACCACTGTCATTCCAAAGCTCAAGGAACTTAGTGCCCCCCTTTCTTCAGTGTTCCCTAAGCTTATTGGCCAGCTCTGGGGCCCCATCTGTACCACTGCAAGGAGAGCCCCAGGAAGCACATAGGAGGGAGCTTGCCCTGCTGAGAACTCTGCTCTAAGCTATGGGGAGGGGTAATGGCTCTGAGCACTTGCTTGGGGAGTACTTGTTGGGGCAGCTATCCTTGGCAGTCCCTCACGTTCTCTGAGCAATAAGATCTGGCATAAAGAAGATTCCTCCCCAGCACACATCCTCACATCAATACCTAAGTGATAGCGGTATCCTGAGGGAAGAAAAAAAATTAAAGGATCTCTCCTTTTCATATTTAATTTTTTTTTTGATGGCCATGCCAGGTACTCTGGTATTATCCCTGTATTTAGGGGCAGCAGCATGAGAACTAAGCAGATGACAGAAATGAGGCCACAAGGTGTGGATGGAGGCAGGAAGGGCTTGCTGAATGAACGCCTGACCATGGTAAGCCATCCAGAGCTTCATAGTGTCCTTCCTGTCTGTAGTTATTGTCCTGCTAACGCTGTGGCCCTGGCTTCCCAGCCACCAATGATTCTTTGTTCCTACAGACACCCATATCTTTCTACAAGTGAATCATACCATCTGTCGCCAGTGCTATTCAACCATGTTTTCCTTAGTACACCCGAGGGACCCTCCTGAGGTTCATCCCAGCTTGAAGTTGCCTGCTACCTTGGCAAAGTCAAACTTAGTGTGGCTGTTCCTAAGGGGCAACCGAGCCCAAGATGACCCTGAATGCCACCCAGCACACCCACTCTCCTCCCAGCTGCTGTTTAGCTATGTTCTTCTGTAACACTCCTACTCACCCCTCACGGGCACCCATTTACACACTCACTCTAACACGCATGTACACACTCATCCAAACACACACTCCTCAGACATTCATCCTCACACCCAAGCATTGCACTCCTCACTCCCAAGTGCAGAGGCTACTTGTTCCTCTCTCATAAGGGCTTTCTCCCCTATCAGAGCCTCTCTGAAAGGGTGAGGAAGGGCATGATCCCTGCACACCAGAGCCCCACCCACAGAATACTGTCTTGCATCAAGCCATCCCTGCTAATGGATGAAGCAATCCATCGGCCACTGATGGCCCCTTGTGCTCATTGCCTGTCTCTATGCCTCAGAGCCCCCACACCTTTTTTGCTTTCTATGTCTTGGTGAAGCAATGTGATCTCCATAGTAATTTGGGCTCTTGGGAACTGCATTTCTGAAATTCATTTCTTCCCCAGACTCTCTGCTAGGGTCTTTGTTATTCTTCCACCCTAGCTCCCCATCCACTATGGGAAGCTCATAGTTCTCCCTGCTGCCCACCCTGCCAGAGACCTTAGAGCTGTATCTGGTCCCCCCATTTTCTGCTGCTGAGAGCACCCCATGACCATCATTGCCAGGTAAGCTGTAAGAGGTTGCTTTTCCACCCACTCCTCCTTCCTTCCTCAGCTCCCTGAGTCAGGTTCACCCTTGAAAGAGAAGGCGGGTGAGGCCAGAACTTGAAAGATGGGGAGGGGGGAGTACAAATGTCAGTGCTCATTCTAAAGCTCTTATCTCTCCACATGCTCTGCTCCTTCTAGCCAGCCAACCTATCAACACAGACATGTTGCTTTTTAGCACCTTTACCAGTTTCTCAGGTAGACGCTGAGTCTGGGAGGTTCAGAACCCCTCTGTGGCCAAACAGTCTTTCCAAATAAGGTCTGGAAAGTGCCTTCTCTGTACCTCTTTTGGATGGCAAACTGTTTTAAGACTTCTGGGACACATTCTTTAGGAATGCTAGGCTCCCTAGACTGCAGTAGAACCACAACACTTGATACCTCATCTCTGCCACACTGTTCTGCAGTCCAAGCACGTCAATTCTTTATGGTGCTCAGGTGCCATACCTGCCTACCTGTGAGCTGGTCAGGAGTTTGTTTGTTGGTACTCCTTTTCCTTGAACTAAGAGTAATCCTGGGAAACGAGCCCCTGTCAATCCCAGTTGGTAAGGAGGACCCCCAATTTCCCAAGTAGGGCCTGGCCAGCCTTTATGGGATAAAAGGCCTCCTAGCTGGTGTACAAGTTAAGACTTTGACCTTGGGTGAGTATTCCCTCAAAAGTGCCTCTCGATCCCTTCCCCCTTCCAGGCTCTTGCAGCTGTTTAAGAAACTCCCAGGCCTGGATAGAGACATTTTCTGGGTAGTCTGGGACTCATTGAATGACCTCTAGAGGGTCTGAGGGATGACTTAGACATCTAGCCTGGCAGAAATTTTGAGTGTTGATTATTCTTGGGATGCCAGTACAAATAATTCAATTCCTCTCCCATGGGTAACTCATTGTCTTTGAACTCAACTTCTCTTAGCTATGAGACACGTGCCAGATGACAGTACAACCCTTGATCCAGCTAAAGAACTTTCTCAGATAGAAAGCAGACTGGGTTCCTATACCTCTAACTCATCCACCTTTATTAAAGAGTTTCAATACATTATAGCTTATGGCTTGACTTTCCATGATATACATAGATGTGCTCTATTTAGATGTAACCAATGGGTATAGTCTCAATCCTGTCAGAAGTCTAGTAATTGTTAATATATTGGTTTATGACAGACAGAATCTCCCAAAGCCTTTAACAGTTTTCCCCACAAGGTCTCATAAGATATGAACACAGCTTCAAGAGACTTCCTAGATTGTCATATGACAACCACTGAAAAGCACAGTGGACAAAACTGGATACCCTCAGAGTCAAATGATTTATCTAAATCAAGGTAAGTCATTTCTCATGTCACAAGTATCCATTCCACAGAGAAAGAGCCCTGTGTCTTCTGGGCTCGAAAGTCAGACTGACTCCGCCCAAGTTGCCATGAAGACAACAGAGACCAAAGGAAACTGTTGGCTAATGGGCTATGTTGTTTTTTAAATATGTATGGCTACTAGATTATGATTTATTCTTCCCCAGATTCCTGACTACATTGACATCTAAGGTTAACAATCAAGAAACAGACTTCTAGACTCAGTTTCTGGCAAACGAGTTCAGACATAAGCTTTCAAAGATGTAATTGGTTACTTCCTTACCTAAACTTGGTTTTCATTGGTTAAATGCTTCACATTTCCTCTTCTTGCTAAGCTTTCCACTATATGATCCAACTGTAATCACAAATTCTTGTTCTTTCTGCTCCACAAAAAGCTTATCTTAAAGAATGTTAATGTTGTTAACTCACATTGTTATCTCTTTTGTAAACTTACAAGCTACAGGAAACCCACTCAGCCCTACCTCTCATGGACCAAATAGACTCCACTCAGATAAATACATATGCCTAAAGTTCCCACTTACTACCTATTCGAGAGGGTGGGATTCCTCTGGGTTTCAAATGTACATCTAAGAAAAAAAATTTTCAAAGCATAATTATTCTCTATCTATAATAAATATATATGTGTGTTTCAGCATCTTGTTAAGTCCAGGTGCTTGCTACACTTGGGACAGCTCCAGGGAAGTGACCTCCAGATATTCCAATCTCCTCTCATCTCACAGACACAGAGGCTTCTATTGGACTTGTTCCTTCTGACATATCCTCAGATGGTTCCACAGACCCTGGACAAGGAAACAGCCAACTCTTAAGACTGGAAAAATATCCCATACCCACTTTTCTAGGTTCCCTAGAGACACATTGCCCCGAAACAAGCATGAAGCAGTCAGAGATCACAAGAACCCTATTCCTGCTACACCATTGCCTCTAATTTTTCTTTTTTAATTAAACCAAAATGGGGGAATTTTAGCATTCTGTCTAAGCTCCACCCCCACAATTACCTGGCAACAACCAGGTATTCCTGACACTATAAAAGGGGTTGCTTGATCCCTTCTCATTCTCTTGCTTCTGCTTCCTCTTCTCTCTTGCCCCTTTGTCCCTTCTATCCTCATTCCCATCTCCCCTTCTCACCACGTACTCATGGCCAGCCTCTACTCCTCCATTCCTCTATTCTACTTCTCTACTTCTCTCTCTTTCTCTTTCTCTGTCTCTGTCTCTGTCTCTGTCTCTGTCTCTTTCTCTTTCTCTTTCTCTGCCTTACTACACTCTTAACTTCCCTATGCCTTGAATAAACTCTATTCTGTACTCTACTGTCCTGTGACTGGTCCCTCAGGGGGAAGGGATGCCTCAACATGGGCCCACTGAGGTACCCCCTTTCCCCAGACCTCCGTAGAACATATGCTCCCCTCTCTTTTATAAGTACAACATTGGTGCCAAAACCTGGGACATATCTTTTCTTTATCTTTTTATCAAACACACCACAGCCTGTGAGGGACTGCCCTTCAGTGCTCTCCCACCATGCTCCACGAAGGGGAACCATAAAGAGGGAACCACTAACTTAGGATCACATTCACTAAGGAAACCCCATCTGTGCCAGGGAGTCTCCAGGACTGTGAGTAATTACAAAGAGGCTGTGGGGAGCTCCAGAGGTATTTGGAGACTAGCTTCCAGGTTTCAGGTCTCTATGGCATTCTGTCTTCCCTTCCTTCTATGTCCTTCTTCCAAGTTCCTCTCTGGCCAATCCTATCTTCACTGGGATGAAGCATCCTGCAGCTTCAGACTGCTTCTTCACTCTTTATAAGTTATCCCTGTTCCCAGTCAGAGTTCCAGGCTGTGAGGCAGGATACCCTTTTATTTATGCTACATTCACACACCTGCATACTGAACTCTATATTAGATCAGACAACAAAGCAGTGACACAGGGGGTGGAGGTATGGAGGGCCTGTGTATCTTCTCAGCATAATGTTGAAGACCATGAATGGTGGCTGGCCTGGCTGAAGTTAACTCATAGCTGTCTACCCAGCCACATGTTCAGAGTCTGAGGGACAAAGCAATGAAGACCCATGGAAGTGTTCAGGGGCTAATGTTTAGGGTAAAGGGGCAACTTTTCTTCCACTGTTGATTAAAGGATGTAGGAACCACCAGGAAGTTACGTCTCTGCAGAGAACATTGGGAGCCTGTTCCCAGTTCCCCAGAGGGAGTCTACTCTCAAGGACACACCTATACCAAGGCTGTAGCCCTGGAATGACTTTAAGATGATTTTTTTATAAACTGTGAAAGGCAAAATTACATTTTAAATTTTAATTAGTGTGCCTAAGAGAACCATAAAGCAAAAATGCCTCTAACCCATAAGCCCCTTGCCCAAGAACAGATACTTTGTGAGATGCTGGAAACTGTTGTCCATGTAACGAGCCACATGCCTCGAGTTCCCTGAACTAGTTTTGTTGACCCAACTGTGTGCTTGATCACACAAAGGCAGCAGGAGGTATGTGGACTGACAATCAGGATGAACTGGATGAAGGTAGGAAGTATGTAAGCCTTGTGGGGTTGCCTTTATAACCACGTGACCAGTGTAGCTGGTGGCCACTTTTGGAACCCTCTGGAATGGAATTAGCTAGAGCCCATCACCCTGGCCAGTATTTAATTAAAGCTTGCTTCGAATTCAGCTCAAAATTGTAGTAATGATCTTACTCTCGACCAGTGGAGTTAACAAAAACCAGCTCAAGTCAATAACAGAGTCTGGAAATGCGCACTTCAGTAGAAGATGATGACAGGATGAGTTATCCTCGTGTCACAGATGCTCCCTTGTGAGCACAGACATGGAACCTTTTAGAAACCAAGGAAGTCCATGTAAGCTGCTTCTTACCTGTGCTGCTGTGCTAATCAGAGGACATAAACACGCAAAAACCTCCACAGACAGCAGAAACCACTCAGTGGACTGAAAAATGCTTCCATTTTCAACTAATCTGCTCCAGCCAGAGAGCTGCCAAGCTAAACCTGACCAAGGCTGAAACATTTTTGTAAGCTATTTTTAAGTAGCCTGTTTCAAAGCTTCACTGAAATAAAATGATTCAACTTGGACCATCTGAGCTCCCACTCGTAGGCCTATCTCTGTGCTCCGTGGCTCACAGAGATGCCTCCTGCCAAAAAGAACCTCAGATCACCTGACCAGATTTCCTTAGAAGACCGCAGTATGGCTTGTTTATTAGAACTTCAGTGATTGAGGAGAGACTGGAAAGTCGCAGGTCTTGAGCCCACATACAATTCATAGTGGGCTATCTTTAGTCCCTTAATCACACGGCTGTTGCACACCTATATACTGAATTAGCATCTTAGAAAAAACTTCTTGGAACATATTAACAGACCCCTAATATACTAGCAAAGGGATGCTGTCAGACAGTGTAGGACACTAATAGAGATTCTTCTACTTCGGTGACTGCCTACTCAATGTTATCAATGTATTGAAAAGTGCCTCCATTTATGGCTTCTTTGTTCTGTCACTATAAAAATGTAATCAAACTGATACCATGTTGGAACACAGAATTGGGGCAAGCTGAATCTGTGTCCCTAGGCTATGGTCACTTGTATTTGACTCCAGTGTGAATTCCCTCTTTTCAGCTGTTTCTGCTGCTTCCTTCAAGGAATCCAGAGCTTTGGCTGTGACCTGAGAGAAACCTGCATGGTTAGCAGGGAGGCATGTAGACTTTGACCATGGCATGTCCATCTATCTCATCAGGAGACAGAGATGCAGGACACAATGTGATGCCCAGTCTACCCTGCAGACACATGGAGGGTTGCCTGTACCGTCCTCCCTGTCTCACCTCTAGTATGGTAGCCAGCCTCAGGCAGGTGCTCAGTCTCCATGGATGGTCAGAAAGGGTGAAAATGTTCTACCCATGAAGTGGAAGGCACTAGATTCTTCAGGCCTGGGAATTAGGAGAGCCAGCAAAGTGTCCTTTCCTTACAGCATCAGGATGACAGATTAAGGTCTCCCTGCCTCACCTCAGATCATAACTTTGCTCAGCCCTGAGGAAAGAGTATCTATCACAGGATACATGAGCGAGACGGAAACTCTGCTCTAAAAAGCTTACATTACAAAAACATGATTAAACAATGAACAAAATCCTCATTGAAAGAAAGTCCACTGTGATGGCACCAGGGCTCTGTATGCTACCTCTTGATCCCTTTCCTAAAGCCAGTAGACAAATACACAATCAGAGGACACCATGGTTTTCCTTCACGTTCATTCGACTGCAACAGAAACAGTGCAAATGAGCCCCACACAGCTACACTCGATGACACATCCTGTTCTCACAGTTGATGAGGATGTCAGGTTTCACACACACTGAGCCTGCGCAAGCCCCTCCCCCTGCACTGGCATCAAGTTTGGGAGAACTTCTGGTAGAAACATCTAGAGATGCCAGTCTATGAAGGGCTTTGGTAAACTTTCTTGGAACCAGCCATACAATTGAAGGTGTTTTGTGATACAAATTTCTGGAGCTTTTAAATTACTACATTTTAAAAATGTTCTTAAATAAATATGTCAGCGAGAAAAAGCAGACATGGAGAGATTACTCTGAACTAAGAATTGGGGCAGTTTCTGATTCTAGAGTAATCCCCAAACTCACTCTCTCTCTCTCTCTCTCTCTCTCTCTCTCTCTCCTCTCTCTCTCTCTCTCTCTCTCTCTCTCTCTCTCTCTCTCTCTCTCTCTCTCTCTGTGTGTGTGTGTGTGTGTGTGTGTGTGTGTGTGTGAAGTACTGTCAGGGTATGTGAGGACAGTCCTGGCTCCTGAGGAACAAGGTTATACACACTAATGACACTTATCTCCAGGAGCTGATGACCCAGAGTACATACACATGGAGCCTCCATGGTGAATGCCATCGAGCCACTGAATCACAGAGCCAGCTGCCATCAGCCTCACATATCACCTGTAAACAGCGCCCTGAGCACTTGGCTATGGCTGAAGTCCACCCTGTCCATGAGTTGAACAAAGTGCTAGAAAGCATACTCATAGCTCCTGGCATCTGCTTGTGGCCTACATCCTGGGCCATAGGGAGAGGGGGGAGTTGGGGACAGGAGGGAGAAAAGCAAGTAAGCCCGAGGCTGGCTCAGCCAACTATGATGGGAAGGCAGTGAGAGGCAGAGTGAGCAGCAGAAGGGTTTTGTGTTCAGGGCAGACCCAGGGTGTCCCAGTGTGGCGAGTCTCTGTGGGGCTGGTGGATGAACATGGCACCTGCTTGTAGCTCTCAGCAGCTTTTCTTCTCTCCAAAACCTGGACTGACAATTCTTTCCATGTCCTGAAGTCCCAGGGGCAACACCTCGCTAGACTGCGACCCTTCCTTTATGTTCACTATGATTTCCTAGGGGGAGCATTTTAAAACTAATAATTTTTTCCTGCATCAAACACTTGCTTGCCCCATCCCCACCTTGACCGGATTAAACAGGACATTTCACATGTATTGAAACTGCTTATGAATAAAGTTCAAGTCCACACTGTATGAACACACTTTCACCAAGCCCTCTTCGCCCTGTGCTCTATATGCCTGCAAGGACTGTACAGAGTTGTCATCGCAACCTTGAGCTGACATGCAGGGGTCCTTGGCAGCCTGGTGGATATCCGGGTTTTGATGATGTCATGTTCACATTTGGACCAGGTTCCTCTCTGCTGCCCATTCAGATAAAGCCTGGGGGATTTATATAAAGCTACAGTTAAGGAGGGCTGGGGAGAAAGCTCAAAGGGTAAGAGCACTAGGTGCTTTTACAGAGGACCTAAGAACCCACATGGGTGTTTGTCATCTGTAAGTCTAGTCGCAGAGCAGCTTACATCCCATGGGCACCAGGCATGCACACTTGAGGTGGACATGCAAATACATAGGCAGACACCCAAATGCATGAAAATTAATAAATCTTTTTTTAAAAATGAATCTTCAGTTCTTCCGCTAAATAGAGAAAAAACTATTTCACAAAATTTGTAGGGCCAGCCTTGGTTAGGATCCTTGGAAACAGTGCCTGAGAACGTATGCCTGTAGACAGTCGTTAGATTCTCAATATTTTACTAACGGGTAGTCTTGCAGGGGAAGGGGGTTGTATTGCCCAGAGGCCTGTTGAGCTTCTGAGCAGAGTTTTGTTGTTATTGGTCCACAGGGAATTAAAGCAGTCAATGGAAAAAGGAAATATGATACATTTTCTTAAAAAAAAAAAGACTGCAGTGGTAATTCTTTTTCTTTATTTGGCAAAATATCACAGATCTAAAATGACCCTGGAAGGCATCAATCCAGAAGAAATTTTTCTTATGCTTTGGCCCAATATCAGTATGGTAGAATATGACTAAAGTCATATTAACTAAAGAATATTAACTAAAGTCAAGATCATGACTTTAGTTAATCTTCATTAATCTGGAAACATGGTAGACACAGTACAGTGTAGACCAAGAGTGAAGGCTTTGAAGCCAAGGCATCTCAAATTAAGCAATGGTTATAGCTGCCACTGTCCTTTATGAATGAAGGAGAAAAGAAATTCAAGAAGACTCAAAACTATAAAAAGAATGACTTGTGTGCCTGTGTGTGTGTGTGTGTTTGTGTGTGTATGTGTTTGTGTGTGTGTGTATGTGTGTGTGTATGTCTCTGTGTGTATGTGTATGTGTGTGTATGTGTATGTCTCTGTGTGTGTGTATGTGTGTGTCTGTGTGTGTATGTATGTGTGTGTGTGTGTATGTATGTATGTGTAGGTATTCAAGATTTATACTCAGAAATTCTCCATCTTGTTTTATGAGCCAGGTCTCTCACTGGGACCGGGTCTCCTCCATTAGGTCAGGCTGACTGGCTAGCAAAACCAGGGGTTCTTTATCTCCTACCAGCACTGGGAGTATAAGCCTAAGCAGCCATGCCAGGTGACTAACATGGCTCTGGGGATGGAGTTCAGGCGTTCACGCTTTCATGGCCATTGGTCACTCAGACTTAACATGTGGTTAGCTAGTAAAAGGGTCCGTAATTCACTAAGGAATGATATCCTGGACTCAAATAGTATATAAATGCAATGTTTTTATTCTGCAGAAGTCCCGCATGCTGGGGTCTCCCATTACCGAGATAGAGAGACAACCAATAAAGCTGCTAGGCCTGATTTAAAGCCCATTAGGGGAATTCTGGGGTAGGTGACCTTTATCTTAATCTGTTGGGTCCATCTCTACGGACCATTACCAGGGATGGAAACTATGCCAGGGAAGTCTGGAAACTACTGTTTACCCATCGTCCTTTCCTCAGGCCAGGTGGCAGGATAGCTTCTGAAGGCAGACAGTTTCTGACTAGCTGCCTGAAGCCTGTTTTTGTTTTTGTTGTGTTTGTTTTCTAGTTACTGACTTGCCTCAGCTTGCCTGGATTTGCCCAGTTCTTAGGGCTGGTCTCCTAAACTGCCAATTTGAAGCTTGTCATGGAGTCAGCCTAGCCTACTCATCTCCCCCTTCAGTTTTGGGCCATCTCCAATTTTTGAGATGTTTAATGAATCTGTTCCTTAATAAACCTAGCTAAAGCATTGATCATGCAGGGACCACAAGTCAAAGCTAACATCAGTAGGATCTGTCTTATAGTCTCTTTTTGACTCAGGCCTTGGATTTTTTGACCTCCCCTGAGTGGTCAACATAGAAACAATATTCCTCACCTAAAGCTGCATACAGTCCCTCCTGCCGGAGGAACAGCAAGCCTAGGCCTCTTCCGTTCTGTAAGACTACTTGGGAATCCTGCAGGCCCATGATAGACTTTTCCATCTCCTGTATATATGCATCTATTGCCATCTGAAGGGCCTTGTAATTTTAATCTTGAAGTATTAGGGCTGAGGCCCCTATATTAGTAGTTCCAGCCAGCCCTATGCCAAGAGGAAAACCTCGTAACACAGCAGAAACGGACACCCTTTTAACTCGATTGTTTGGAGGAGTTAGCTGGTTGTTGACATCCTCCCCAGAGTAAAAAGTCATTCTGGGTACAAGCTGTACTAGAATAACAACAACAAAAAACTCCTCATTTGTATTTATAACCAGGCCCTAATCATGGAGTAAGCTCCAAGGTACAAGCCCACCAAGTGTTCTCTGGGAGCAGCATGTATCCAGGAAACAGTAGGGGTTACAGTGTGGTTGCGGAGGTAGAAATAGGATGACAATACCTTATTTACGATGCAGAGTCTCTGTCTGGTAACCAACAGTTCTGTGTTAAGTCTGAGGAGAGAGGAATTAAGAACCAGCAGTCCAATCTGCCTCTTTCCAGGAATTATGAACTTGACAAGGTTGTTGCATGGCCCCCTGGGGGATACCCAGATAGTGAGGGCACTAATGGCTGATGCAGCAAAGTGTAAGCAGCAAACAAGCAGGATCAGGAGCACTGGAGTTGCAGTTCTAGCTAATGACAGGGCGTGGGGTGAGCTTCCATTGTTCCTGTGGCAGTTCGCCTGGAAGTCTCCTCCACTGGGACCTCTACTGCTGGATCATGGGAGTAGTATATTCTCATCCTGGTCTCATCCATTTTTAACAGCCATAGGTGTAGTCAAGATCCCAGTGTGAGGTCCTTTCCAGAGAGAATCCAGAGTCTTAGAGTCTCTTAATCCATTCTTCATCACTTGGTTCAAAGCAATGGGGGTCAGGGGGAGGAGCAGACTCAAAAACCTGGCAGATGGCAGGTCAGGGTTGCTTCTGGACTCTATGGAAGTCTTCCAAGGATATTCAGCTAAGATATCAGAGTGAAAGTTAGGCAGCATGGCAGGGGGCCTCCCATGTAGGATGTCAAAGAGGAGGAGCTAAAGTACAGGATCTGTTCCTAGCCCTATATGTAAGGCATAAGGTAGGAGAGACACCCAGTCACCACCTGTTTCAAGGGTTAACTTGGTCAAGGCCTCCTTCAGGATCAGATTCATCCTCTTTATTTGCCCTGAACGCTGGTGTCTGTACACACAATGTAATTTCCAATTGGTTCCTAGGACCTATGCTAGCGGTTGAGTTACCTGAGAGATGAATGCTGATCCATTGTCAGACCCAAGCAGGGTAGGCAAACCAACCTGGGTATGATGTCTTCTAGAAGCTCCTTTGACATTACGCTGGCAGTCTTCTTTATAGGGTAGACTTCTACACATTTTGAAAAGGTTATCTATAAAAAACTAGCAAACAATTATATCCATACGCTTCTGGTTTTATTTCTATATAATCTATTTCCCAAGTAGCCCCTGTCTGTTGACCCCTGATTCCTGTTCCTAGAGCAGTTCTTGAATTGGGGCCTGAGAGGTTCACAGCCTGGTCGATGGCACAGTCTGAGATTACCTGATCAACCAAGTGTCCTAAGTCAAATACTTTATATCTTGCCCCTTACAGCAGTTCCTTTAGTTTTCAGTGACCCGGTGTGAAGCTTGATGAATGTGATGGATGAGTGGCTTAGCAAACTCCTTAGGTAGGGTGGTGCAGCCTTCAGAGGCCAGCAACCGTCCGTCTCTTCTATAAACTCCTTGGCATTTCACCTGATGTCGCCATTCTTCAGCAGTATATTCAAAGATGGTTAGGAGCACAGAGGGTAGTAAAGCTACCAGGATGTTAGTAATGGAAGCTTGGGTGGCCTCCCTTTCAGCTTTATCAGCTAGCCTGTTCCCTCAGGCCATTTCTATGTCCCTTTCTGATGCCTGGGACAATGAATTATGGCCATTTTGAGAGGAAGCCATAATATCTCCAATAAAGCAAGTATTTTCTCTCCTTAATTTTGATGGTTTTTCCTTCAGCAGTCAATAACTCCGTCTGCTATCAGTAGATGCCTAAATAACAAAGTCCAAGTCCACTACCACTGCCCCTGTAAACCTGATTCCATTCTGGATGAAGCTGATCCCATCCATGAAATAGGTGTCATTCAAGTCTGGCATGATGTTATGGATGTGCAATCATGCTGCACATCTGTGGACAAGTTAGGTATTTGGTGGTTGAATTTAAGGCAGATGATGGATTTTATCTTATGCAAGGGGGATTCAAAAGTAGAGCCTGAACGTGCACCAGTCTAGAGTTGGATGGATGGCCAGAGGCTGGGTGAATTCTTGAGGATTCCCTCAATAGCATGGGGGCTGGCGATAACAAGTTCCGGCCCCACGGTTACTTTGTCAGCATCCTTGACAAGCAGGGCAGTGGTAGCTCTGATCTGGAAGCAGGCTGGCCATCCTTGGGCCACCAGGTCCAGCTTCTTTGATAAATAAGCCATAGGTCTTTTCTATGGTCCTAAAGTTTGGGTGAGCACCCCCTTTTTTATCCCTTTCTCTGATCTATATACAGGTAGAAAGGTTTATGAATGTCTGGGAAGGCCAAGGCTGGTGCCTCCAATAAGGCTCTTCCTAGAATCTTAAAAGCCATGTCCATCTCAGGGGTCCATTCTATTTTGTCTTCTTGGCCCTGGTGGCCTCATATAATGGGTTAGCTATCTCAATAAACCCTGACACCCAAAGTCTACAAAATCGGCAGATGCCAGACATTTCTGTACTTGTCTTCATGTTGATGGAACTGGGATGTTGAGAATGGTTTACTTACAGGGCATCCAATAGGATGTATTGGCTGGTCCCCCTTAAATATTTACCCAGATAGATGACCTCAGGTTGACAAAGCTGAGCCTTCCTAGAAGACACTCATGACTCAGCTCCTGTAGCAGGTCTTGGTGTGACCTCCTAGCATGTCCCCAAGACATTCTGTGACTGAAGCTCCCAATGACTGTCAGGGGCACTTTGGTTAACAAAAGCCATGTTCACAGCTGACTGGTACTTCCTGGCTTCTGGGTCAAAAGCAATGTAGGTACTGTAGTCTTCAAAAAGTCTTTTTAGATATTCCCTGGGTCTCTCATTCTTTTCCTGCCTCACCTGACTCACCTCAGATAAATTTGTGGGCCGTGGGTGGCATCTTGTAGGTCCCCCATCAAAATCTGGTGGTAGACCTGGAGCCTCTCCTTACTTCAGCAGTGTTAAAATCCCAGTCAGGGCAAATCAAAGGAAAGGATGCATAGATGTCAGCCTAGATTTGAGTGGGCAGCCCATTTGTTCCCGGAACCAATTTCTGGGTGGCTCCCATGACCTTCTCCCTCCCCCTTTCCCTTTACCTTTCTTATTCCTCTTCTCTTTTTCTTTCTCTCTTCTGTTGTGAAGAGGTCCTAGAACAGTTTTTGACAGTTGTCCCAGGGGTGTGGTGAGTCAACATGATTGAATCTAGAAGACCCGTGAGTGCTGATGATCTATCTAAAAATGGGGAGTTCTGCAACTTCCAACTGTAAAGATCATTACTGGCAAGTGACAAGTATGTCATGAACTGTCTCCCCTGAGCATCTGGGGGTCATGTAGCCCAGAGGAGTAAAGCCACAGTAGAGTCTTCCTCTGGGAAGTATGGGCCTGTGTGATGTGGACTCCAGGTGGAGACAGGAGAGGCAGGGGAGTCAGCGACTACTCCTCCCTCAGCCTGTGCTGGCTGGGTAGGGCCAGTGGTGGCAGGAGCAGGGACATAAGTAGGGAGACAGATCCTCAGGGGGCTGAGGGTGACCTTCCTTTAGAGGAAGAAGGATGGGGAGCAGCCTCATAAACTAAACCTTCACCTTGTAAAGGATAGGGAGATGGAAAGTCCTCTCCTCAGGCCATCCTACTTTATAGGTGGTCCGTTGTTCCTGTAAAAGATGGTTGTACATTTTCCAATCATCATGATCATTATTATCTTAGAAACAAAATTCCTTAATTCCTTCTTCAAGTAAACCCAGGTTCTCTCTATTAGCTGGCTTGAATTTCTGTGTTAGTATATATAAACCACTTTGGGCTTATAATTTTAGTGAGTTATCTTATTTAAAATACACAGGATACGGTAGATGTGCAGTCCTCCCTCTCATGAATCTCTAATGCTTTTGCATGTTTATTATTTGAGCATCACCAATCCTTGGAAGATAAAATCCGTGGGCATCCCACACGCAGGAGGGAGTTCTAAAATGAGGAGACTCTGAGACATTAAATGCCCTGCTTAAAGAGCCCACCACCATTTAGAAGCTCACTCCCAAGAGGCTTAATGGGCAGGGCTAAACACCTGCTCCGGATCCCAAACACAATCAGCATTTATTTACTGCTGCATCCCAATAGCTATTGTCCTGCAGATTGAGGTCAAACCCTACTGCTTCTCAGAGCCTGGGAATAATTCCAGCCTGTCTGAAGCCATCAGAGTCTGTGTGTTCCTACAGCAAGCTGCCTAAATTAGTTTGTAGATGCAACAATTTAGTAGTGTTCTCAGAACCTCTTCATGATGGACAGGCCAGAACCAATTTACAGGAGCTGGCCCAGTCGTTCTTAGGATGGGGTGCATGTGGAGGCGGGTAGTGACTCTTACAACATGCTTGTTTGTCAATTCTGCTCCTCCCCTGAGGTAGCCTGAGCACTACTTCTAAGAACCGTGTACATCTGAGGAGTAGCCTTAGCCCTCTCATACCATCCATAGTTTGCCAATTCTAACCTTTCTTCCTTTAGAGATATTAACTTCTAAAATTTTCTATCTTATACACATTACCTTTGAACACATAATTAGAAGATCAAGTTCATATTTCAAGTTTACCAGGAGTGTATCTTGATTCTGGCCACATGGAACAAGAAGTCCTAGATGCTCTCTTTTGCCTCAACCTTAGCATGGCCATTGGAGACAAGTGTGCAATGTTCAGACTTCGGAGAGCACACAATGCCATACAGCAAAACCTGAGCAATGGAAACCAACTACTATGTCTCTGAGTCCCCACCTCATTGCCTGAAGCATAAGATAGGAAGAGGCATGATAACAATGGACTCCAGAGTTGGATGAGGCCACTGAGGCTACACTGTGAAGCAAGTTACCCAAAAGGAGCTTTGGACATCTGTAGCAAGCTTCATGGTGTCTCTGGCTGAATATTCACCTGTGTACAAGTGCAGGTAGATGGATCCTGGAACAGTGCCTAACTAAGCACACATCAAAATTGTGGGCTGGCAGCTGGAGAGTTGGCTCAGCACGTAAGAGCACGAGCTTCTCTTGTATCGAGACTCAGTTCCCAGCACCCCATGGCAGTTAAAAGCTTTCTGGACCTTCAGTTCCAGAGGATCTGATACCCTCTTCTGGCTTCTGCAAGCACAAAGTACACATGTAGTGCACAGACATACATGTAGACAAAACACTCATACACATAAAATAATGCTAAAAAAACAGTCCATGCTATTGCCAGCTATGCTCTAGAAACATGGTTTCTCCGCCCCCATGGTCCCTGTGCAGTGCCAGGTTCACTTGCTGCAGAGATGCTCTCATTCCCAGTCATTTGCCACCTGTGGTTAGCTGTCACAAATCCCCTTAACCCAGCAAAATCAAAACTCTAGAGACTTGTAATTTATCAGTCATATTTATATCAGTAAATTCTCAACTCATAAAGTGCTCACCAGTGAACTCATCCAGTTGGTATTGTTATAAGCTGCCCACCTAGATTGGACAAATTATTCCATCCCTTCTGTGATATCCATAGCTACCCTTGGCTACACGTGGATCACGTTTGACCTTTTCTTCCTCCATCTTCTCTGTCCTCTCTCCTCTCTGTCCTCTCTGTCCCATCTCTAAAACTCTCAGCCTGCCTTCTTTTTTCACTGTCCAATCACAAACTCTAGTCTTATATTACACCTGCCCTCACCTGCATATCAACAGCAGTCTACACATACATATGTACATACATACATACATACATACATACGTACATACATACGTATGTACATACATACATAAATACTCTTTATAAAAATTACTTTATTTTTAAAATTGTGGACTGGATTTAGGGCAGGGAAGAAGAAACGTTGGCACTGCCACGTCCCAGGAACTCCCATATGAACTAAAATTCTCATAGAGAAAGTACATAATAATATTTAACTTAATGGTCTAAGGGTGGAAATATTTCTCTAAAGTTATGAACCAGGTGTGGGGTTCATCATGTCCAGGTAAATATGAATTTGTATCTGACCAGTGACTTTGACAACAAAAGGAGTTGGATATTCCACAAATTAGAAAGGTGTGAGTGAAACTGGCCTCATTTATAGATGACATGTTCACCTCTGCAGAAAAGCAATGGAACCTAATGAATCTGTTCATCAAAGTTGTGGGATAAAAGATCAATATCCGAACGGCAATGATTTGCGTATATACCAACAGTGAGCACTTAGAAGAAAAGTTTAAAAATGTCAATATGGCATTGATAATAACAACCAAGTGAGTTCTTTTAAAATGCACGGCACTTATAGCTATGGAAAAGAGAGCTAGTCTATCTGCAAATCATTCAACATTACCAACACATCAATCCTGAAAAGGTGATCTATAAGAGCCAACAAAGACTGATCTGTGGAAAGTGACAAACACATTCCAAAGTTTACACTGAAATATGTATAGATTATGATCAGACAAAACAACTCAGTATCTTATTTTTTAAATTTGTATTTATATTTGTGTGTGTGTGTGTGTGTGTGTGTGTGTGTGTGTGTGTGCATGCGTGCGCGTGGGTGTTTGGCCCATATGCATGTATGGGCACCACCTACGCACCTGGTGCTTCAGGAGGTCAGAGGGCATCCTGATTACCTGAAACTGGAGTTGCTGACAGTTGTGAGCTACGATGGAAACTGAACCTGGGTTCTCTGCAGGGGCGACAATGCTCTTAGCTGCTGGCCATCTCTACAACCCATGGCTCATGAGCCCAAACATCGGGATTTCAAAGGAGAAGGATACACTGAGACCAACTTCAAGACTTTAAAGAAGAATCCTTCACCAAGAAACTGCATGGGTGCTAAAAGGGGAGTCAGACCTTTGGCAGGCAGAATCGAGTTCCAGATAGGATCTTTAGATTAACAAAGGGCACCAGGGTAGGCCCAGCAAATGCTGACCACCCTGTCAGTATGCCGAGCATCAACATCGAGCTCTGATGTTTAACTTAGTGTCTCAGCCTTTAACAGACTGAAGGTGGATTAGGAGACTAATGCAAATCATAGTTACGAAACTTCTGGAAGAAAATGAGGAAAGACCATGATGACTTTGGGGGGAAATTGTCAAACCAGGCATGCAAAAGTGGAACTCAAAAGAAAAGCAAACAACTTTTTCTTCAAGGGACATGATTAAGGATGCTAAGAAAAAGATAGTGAACCATGTACTGAGAAAATTGTGCAAATCCTTAATGAATTATATGTGCTTGAAAATTTTAATTCAGTAACCTGAAGGCAATGGCCCAATAATAAATGGTAGAAGGTTTTGATCAATCCTAAGTTCTAGACCGGAAATGAACACACAGACAGATCATTGGCCCTATACATCACAACTGGCTTGTCCTTCGCAAAGTCTTTAAGCAGTAATAATTTGATCCATAGATTCTTTTCTAAAAGAAAAAAGAAATCATCACAGAATTACCTGAATAAGAATGATAAGAGCTGTACTTGAAATATTCCAAAACTGGAAATGACCCAAATGCCCATCACCAGTCAAATAGAAAACACAATTGTGCTAAGTGACCACAATGGAATCCTACTGAGAAAAAACAAACAGCAGACAGATAGAAATCAATCTTCTAAAAGACACAGCAATGCAGATAGAAAGTGTGATACCAAGAGGCTAGGCCCAGCAAGGGCTTGCGCTGCATGGCCCCAGGCAGAACACTCCAGAGGTACCTAGGACTGCTCTAGCTACAGGAATAGAAGGTGGACATGAGCTTCCCAAGGGCCGAGACTTCAGAAGGGACAGTGTTTAGGTATAACATTGTTAAAACAGCATAAGTGTGACGGTGCTGCATGGCTGAGTGTTGCTGGTGCCCCTGAACTATACTGTTAAATTGGAGAATTTTAATGAATGCAAATGATGCCTCTATAAAGATAATACAAAATGCATGAAGGAAAGGGAGGGAGCAAGAGAGAGACTGGGAGTCTACAATGCAGTGACTAGCAAGCATCTCAGGGGAATGTTAGTCACCAAAGTACCCTGATTAGGGTGTCTTTCTGTCAGAGTTTGGAGAAGTAAAATGTACTTTAATGGATTGATTTCTAGAACATGATGCATCTGATAAAAGCAAAGTTCAAGTCACATTAATATAGCTTTAAAGGAAAGAAATTAACAATAATAAAAATGTGGAATGAGAGCCTTAGCATAGCATTATTAAGGGAAGGATGAAGGGGAGGTAACATCAATGGACTTATGTGGGAAGAACCCCAAAACCTGTTTTTCTTTCATAGCATTGAGAACATTGACAAAAATCATCAAAACCTATTTTTTCACAACCCTGGAAATCAATCAACATCTTGTGACAGTTTTGACTTTACTATAGTAAAATGGCCCCAACCCTGGCCAGGACAGAGCTGGTCTTTGTATCACTGTGTTTATGCAGCAGACAGGTTAAAGGTGGTGGCACAAGGACCCGATTCCATTCCTAAGTGCATAGCCCAGAGAAATGGATGCATGTCAGCACAAAGCTCATATATGAATCTGTTGTGGATTTGTATCATGTTTCTATTACGTTAATTGTGTCCCCCAAATTGCAAAAGAATCCACATGTAACCAGTTGGTTTTGATTGACAAATAAAGTTGCTGCACCAATAGTTATACAGGGAGACAGAGGAAGGATTTTAGGATTCCCAGGCAAGGGGACTGAAGGAGGAAGAGGGAGGCAGAGCCATCAGCATAGAAATCATGTAAGACTTGGGGATCTGGCCCAAGAGGGCTAATGGTCTGTGTCTGGGGCAGTAAAGATGGATATAGATTTTAGTAAGTAATAACTCAGGAATATCAGAGAAGAGTGTGTTAGCTGCATGGCACTTAGTTGCACAGCCATTGGCTGTTAAAAACGTGTGTGTGTGTGTGTGTGTGTGTGTGTGTGTGTGTGTGTGTCTTTCATTTGGGAACCCACAACATTGGGGTAGGTAGTGAGGAATGTGTGTAGCTGCCACCAGGTCAGTTGGAGGAGAGATTAATTGGCAACTGCAACATGAATCTGCACAGCTCCACCAATCAGAAAGGCCCCAAAGTGCAGAGTCCAAGTGGCCCCAGCTGATGAGCAGGTAAAGAGAATGTGGCAGGACCATAGATGGAGATGATTCAGTCACACACAGCAAAGGAGCAGTTTGTGAGCTTCCCATGCTATAAGAAAGAGCAGTTGTCAAAGACCCAACAGTATGAGCATGTTTGTGTGAAGTATACAGACCAGGCAAGTCCACAGAAACTCAATGGCTTCCCAGGGGTTTGGGAGAAGAAAGCAGGGATGGATGCCAAAAGTATATTTGTGTGTGTGTGTGTGTGTGTGTGTGTGTGTGTTTATTTGTTTAAGTATATGTATGTTGTATCTTGTGTGTATGTTCATGTACATGCTATGGCATCCATGTGAAGGTCAATGGACAACTTGTGGGAGTTAGTTTTCCCTTTCCAACAAGCACCTTTACCCACAGAGCATTTCACCAACCACAATTATTTCAGTTTAGATAATAAGTTCCATAGCTCTATGAATATACTAAAATGCCAGAGTTGCATACTTTTAAAAATGTCAATTGATGAATTATATATTAATAAAAATTGTCATGGAAAATATGTCCTACTGCTTATTAGTTACTCTTCCAGTCTTTATGATTAAATGTCTGTCAAGCAGCAACTTAAGAGAGAAAGGTTCATTTTGGCTCACAGTTCAAAGGGATGTAGTCTATCCTGTTGGGGAAAGCATGGAGCAAAGGCGAAAGGCAACTGGTCACACTGCACCTGCTGTCAGCAGGATGAGCAAGGGGTATCTGATTGTGCAAAGCTGCTGTTTACATTCACTGCTTTGGCAAACCTTTTTGAAGCACCCCTCTAGACACACTCATAGTCGTGTTTCCATGCTGATTCTAAATCCCATTAAATTGATAATCATAAGTAACCACGACAATTCATGAATATAATGATAGATCATTCTATAGTGAACAATCTGTCAAAATGAGAGACAAGGACAAGGACAAGGCAACCTGGGAATCTGAGAAGGTAAGACCCCATACCAGTATCACAAAGTTACAATTCTGTGCATGGTGCTTTAATTTTTTTCAGGGGAACCCTTGATCTCCAATGCATTCCCGGAGTCCTCTGCCCTTCCACTGCTTTTGCTTCAGGACCACAACGAAGGATGGATGAAGACGGTATGCAGCTGGTCTCTGAGCTGGAGGGTATTAGCATTGTTACTGTTCTGCAGGTGTTTAGAACTGTGGGATGCAGAATGGCTGCACAGTCAGATGAGCTTAACTTTCTAGTATTTTGCAAGATTTATGGGGATCCTTGGTAAAAGTGACAGTAACAAACATGTAGCTTCTCTTCTCTTTGCAGCTCAACAGAAAACTAGATATAGTTTCCATCACTGGAGGTAGTCATTATTGGCTCAGTCATAACTGTTCTGGCTACATCCCATTCTTGACTAAGTCAACCAGACAATGCTGTCTATGGTACCTGCTTCTCAACTATAATGATCCTGGGCTTGTTCTCCTTTACAGCCTGTAGACTGATAGTTGATACTCTCTCACAATACATCCTACTCATTCCACAGAACACTAATCCCTGTATCACCTAGCTAGCTCTCATGGTTCACAATAGAAAGTCAAAAACCAGAAACTCCTGCTTACAAGCCAGGGAAACACTGCCAGGCGTAGCAGATATCTGAATTACCAAAATTAAGAGACAGTAAGACACGATGCTCCTACCATCACTGCAAAAAGCACTGTGATATCTGTGTGGATTCTTCTGTGACTTCTGCTCTGTGCTCTGCTCAAACTGAAGCCTGCCTCAAATCTGATGCACTATTGTCTTCCCGACAAGTCTCTTGGGAACACCTGGGAAAACCTGGGGAAATGTCCTTCAAAGAAACTGAGACCTAATACTACAGAGTGCTGAGATCATTATGGAGTGTTAGATGTTAGAGTATCTCCCCAGCACAGACCTACATCCCACCATCAAACTAACTTAGGATAGGTCATGCAGATAGAACAAACTTATCTGAATGCTATATGGCCTCCCTCCCACTGAAGGTTCAATCTCCTGAGGCCCTGCTCGGAGCCAGAGATGGCTTTATTTAAGATAAATGACACCAATCATTTTCTCTTCTTCCTCTAAGTCATTGTGATTTTTATAACACCTTAGTCCTTGCAGAATCAACATAGAAAAAGAGAGGCAACACAGACAAATGTTTTACTTTCTTTCTGCCCTAGAACAGAAGGTCAAGACAATGTCCATGTAAGCAAGGATTTAGGTCAGCATGAGGTAGTCATGGAAAGGGGACACATGAAGGGTGAGAATGTGATAAGGTTAGGACTCTCACTTGAGCTATAGAAAGAAGTTCTGGACACAGAGGGGTAACAATAACAGAATCTGTACCTTGTTGTAAGTACCAGTTTACACACAGGCACAGACTCTCTCTCTCTCTCTCTCTCTCTCTCTCTCTCTCTCTCTCTCTCTCTCTCTCTCACACACACACACACACACACACACACACCCCTAACTACATGTAAGCTACTGGTACCAGAACTGAACATAGCTTGACAGGTTTTAGTTCACTTGCCCGACAACATAAATCCTCCACACTCCCAGAGAGCATGCTTTCATGCCTCTTCTTTGATTCCTCTCTCATTCATCTTCCACAGCTAGTCTGTCACTAAGCCAGGGGTTTCCTTTTTATAAAGTCCTTCCAAAGTTACCTCTTCTTTAAAGCTCTCACCAGCCCCTAGGGTCTCAACACACACATCTTTCTGGTATGATTTTTCTCCATCAAGAATTCAACCATCATCAAGTTTGTATGTATGATCAGAAGGGTTAAACTCAAGCTAGTGAAATCCAAAAGCAGGTTATGCTTTTGAATAAAACCAAGCATGTTTCCAGGCTAATCCAGCAGCAGGGTTTCTATCAGCACTCTTAGGAATAGCAGTGCTGCAGAAATGGGACACAGGAGACATGCAATTTCTACACACTGGGGACACTAAGCTGCCCACACTCCAGGCCATGGAGGATGCTACTGAAGGAGCCATGGCTTCATTCTTAACAACAATGTGAAAGTGGCCAAAAGAATGGCCAAAAGGTAGATGATCAAAAACTAGAGAAATAACCAAACATTCAAATTGTCACCACAGTGAGACTTCTAGATGCTGAGATAGCATGCTGTTTAAAACATCAAACTGTGGCTGAGGATGATTCAGTTGGCAACATGCTGGCTTTGAAAGATAAGGAGCTGAGTTCACTGTGCAGAAGGTACATTAAAAAGCTAGGTGCAGCAGCATGCTTGCCTTCCTAGCCTTGTGGTGGCAGAGATAGGCAGGTCCTTGGGGATCACTGGCTAGTTAGCCTAGCCTACTTGTCCAGCCCCAGGTTTATGAATGACTGTGCATCAAAAACTATAGTGGACAAAGTTATTCTCTGGCCTCCCCAAACACACATATGTACCTCTACACATGCATCTACACACTCATGAATGTATACATACTCAAAAAGTTTACAAATTGAAAATCTATTCTAAAATTGTGAATTAATGTGAGCAATAGTGACCATGTGCCCCAGATTATTTTAGGACATAAATGTGATGATATGAATGAGATGAGAGTTATGGTTTAAGACTGAGGAAATCCTGGTTGAAAGATAAATTATTGTGCCATGCACGGAAATTAATGGAGCAAAAATTATTAATAGCCCTGTCATGGCTCATGAAAATCCTAGCTCTTGGCATATAGCTGGATATAGGGGGAAATCACTTGAGTAGAGGATAAAGTGTCAGACTAGGGCCTGGTCTCACACAATTCATCATAGACCTTTGCCAGGACACTCTAAAGATGAACACATTGCCAGTTCATGGAGTTGAGTACCAATCAGTACTATGTTCTTAGAAGATCAGTAAAGATAATGATACTCTCAACTGGGTCCCTACTCTCAAACATCATAGATAACTCTGGTGCAGTTGAATATGGAATGTTTCCCCAACAGCTCTTGTGTGTATGAAAACTTGGTTCCCAGCTGTTACTGCTGCCGGGGAGGTGGTGGAACCTTTGAGATGGACCTTCTGAGAGTGAGTGGCATCACTGAGTCACTGGAGGTAGACCTTGAAGGTAATACACATTTCTGATTCTTGTCTGCAGCTCTGGACTTCCTGGTCAGCCAGCATGTGAGAGGAGCTTCCATGTGCTCCTGTCACTGTGCTCAGAGTCACTGTAGCAGCCACATCTTTCATACCACAAAAGACTTAGACCAGGAGCCAAACATCAACCATTAGGATTAAGGTGATTAGTTTTAACTCTCAGCTTTACTAAAATCTAAAAGCACCCTAGAAGGGAGTCTCTGTGAGGGACTGCCTAGATGAGGTTGTGGCATGCCAATGGGGGGAGAGTCCTGAAAGCTGCTACTGTGGGTAGCACCATGTTCTAAGCTGAGGATGTTGGGTTACGTAAGAATGGAGAGAGCAAGCTGAGCACTACCATGCAGATGTTAAAGGACTGTTCTGTTTATGCTGGGCATGTAGCATGACTAGATGCTTCAGGTCCCTGCAATCTTGACATCCTTGCAATGATAGACCATAACACAATGTGGAATTGTGAAGTAAAGAAACTTTTTATCATTTAAGTTGCTCCGTCAAACAATAACAGGAAAGAAAACTAAGAAAGGTCAATTACACGAGGTAAGAACTCAATGCTCCTAGGTTCTAGAGGAACATTATAGGGGCCAGGGACCATCAAAGAGTGTTGTCTTTCTGGAGTTGGAAGTGAGGCCAGGGAAGAGGGTGTAGGATCTTCAGAATAAAGATAAAGGATGCATTTTTTCCAGATGCACTTATTATGTTCTAATACCCTTGGAACAAAATAACATTCTTCTGGGATCTCTGAAGTTCCATGCCCTGGTCAGTTTTAACTGTCATCTTGGTATACAGTCTAGAGTCATCTGAGAGAAAAGCTTTAATTAAAGAATTGCCTTGATCAGATTGGCTTGTAAGAGACTGTCTTGACTATGAATTGATTTTGGCAGGCCCACTGTGGGCAGCACAATTCCCTGGGTGAGTATTCCTGGAATGCATAAGAAAGCTAACTGAGCACGATCTTGAGTTAGTCAGCCATCTATCTGTATTACTCTATGGTTTCTCCTTCAAGTTCCAGTCCTCAATGGTAGCCTGTAACCTGGAAATATAAGTCAAATAAATTATTTGCATCCATAAATTGCTTTTAGATAGAGTTTAATCACAGTAAAAGAATGAAACTAGAACATCCTGCAAAAGCTAACCCAGGAGTAGGCCACCTTACACCATATTCTCATGTGTAGATTTGGCTGCATTGCTCAGAACAATTTTGTTGCATAAGCTGTACATGAAGAAGGACATAGCTCTTTGTTTCAGCAAATAGCCTAGGGACAAAACGCCATCTCACTAAAGCAAGGGGAGTGAAGACTAGCGAGGGAACCTGGGCTTTCTGCCTGTCTTCTGCCTTTCAGTAACATTAAGTCCCCACAGGGCCCTGGTCTTGTGAGGTTCTCCAAATGCTGAGAGACCTGAGTTCCTTCCTGTGTGGATCACCCTCCTCTTGAGGGCTATGTTTTTCTCTTTTCACAGGCTTCATTTTTTTCTTATCTCTCAAGCAAACATTGACCACTTTGGCTCTCATACCCCACATTTCCATAGGCACATTCCTTAAAATAAGGAAGGTACTTGTGGAGTTGTTTTCTTTGCTCCAGGGCCTTCAGCAACCATTGTGAATGATGCTATAACCATTTCAGAGAATTCGAGAAAAGGAGCTGTCCATTATGCCTGGAGGAAAGTCACCAAGCAAGTTACACTTGAACTGGGCCTTGAAGAATGATTAAGAGTGTGGAATATGGAAATGAAGGAAGAATCTGCTAAGAGGTTATTATAAACAAAACCAGAAATTTCACATTACAGTAAAACCGTTTTCTTGTAGTTTGACATTACTAAAATGCAAAGTAGTTTCTGGTTAGAGGAGTGGTGTTTGCAGATTGTTCTTAGATTTCCAAATTGTTCCATTTGGGAAGATAATGGTACCGTCACTGAGACAAATAAAACATGGAGTACCAAGTACATCCTGACTTATTGAGAGTGAGATCTCCAGGGAATGCCAGTTAGCTAAGAAGTTTCAAAACAAAAAAGCCAACCCATGTAATGGATGGGATGGGACATGTAGCACCCAGGAGGCAGTAGCTGAGAGGCAAAGAGCAGGCTGAGTGACTCAATAACCCTGTAGTGCTACTTACCCGAATAGCAACAGTGAGGACAGAAAGGCTAGAGATACCAGTGGACTTGTAAAGTTGTGGTAGCCAAGAGCCAAAAGACTCAAAGAATTCTTAAATCTTTACAGAAGAGCAGGAGTCTATTGTCATACTAACAGTATGGCAGAACCAGACTTTGAAAAAAAAAGCTGGTCATTAGTAACAAATACTACAGAAAATATAAAATAGACCTGAAGTTGTGTAGCGTTGTCTCAGGGGGCTAATCTTCAAACAATTGTATCAGGAAAGACCTCTGTATCATTACACCCTCTGCCCCTGCTATCTGCTACCACGTGGAGATCTGGGCACATTCTCCAGCTCCAGTACAGTAAGGTTTTCAAGGAACCATACTTTCTGCTTTTATGCATCCTCCTGGATTCTGGGACCGACTTTCCTGATATTGCAGGAGACCCTCAACTTTTTTGATACGTGTCAGTCCTCTGGAAGATCTCTGTTCACACAGGACGCTCTTCAGCCATTAGATTTGACACACATGGCTTCACGTGTATAGGACCAGGCCATGGATAAACTCAGAATGCTGAAGCCTACTCTTTAAAAGGAAGCTTTCTTCATCAACCTGTGTGTGGTGGTAAGTACGTGTGTGATCATGTGTTGGGGTACATGTGGGAGTGTGCACATGTATGTGGAGACCTGAGACCAGGTTCAAATCTCATTCCTCAGGACATCTACCTTAGGATTTTTTGAGGTTTTCACTGACCTGAAACTGACCTATTTGACTGGCCCATGGGCCTTTGCCTCCCAACACTAAGAGACAAGGCCTTACCATCAAGCTCAACTTTTAAAACCAAAACAAACAACAATGAAAAGATGTCTTCTGTGACGTATTCAAGTTCTTACACTTTGAAGGCAGGTGATTTGCTTACTAACGCTCTGTCCCCAGCCCTTCTATCAACCTTGGCTGCCCTTGCTCCCATCTACTCTGCCTATACCCAAGCTTAATGCCAGGGCAAATGTAAGGGGAAGGAACATGGAGATTACAGTTGTGTGTGCCTGCAGCTTTCTGCTTCCATGCACAGACTAGCCTTGTGAGGTGAGCCTCCCTCCAGACTCTAGGAGGACAAAAAGTCCAACATAAAGCCATTCTCATTGCTCCCAGAAGTGTGACATCTGCTTTTCTTTCCAGCCTTCCAGGATAATCTCCTTCTATCCAGAGATGCCTTAAAAATAGCTCAGAGCAATTTTCAAAGCCTAATAGTCATTAAAAGAAGTGCTAGAAATGATCACATCCACACAGACTCAAAAGCACAGGGGGATTTCCAGCTGTCTCATTAGCATGCCAACCAGTCACCCACAGAGTGGAGACTTCCTACTATCACCTTCTGGAAGGCTCCAGGACCTCTCCCCCTTTGCAGAGATGCCTGTGCCTGCTTGGTACTTTCCTAGTGGGAAACTGAAGGAGACATTCGTGCCTGTGCCTTCAGGCATGCGGCAGCCTCAGATCGTTTCAGGGAGGCTGCAGCTTGATATCTCCTACAGGCTCTGAGAGCACTAAAGAGAATGGCAAACCACAGGCTATTCCTGAAGAACTAAGCAAACTCTCAGGCTGCTGAGCTGGCTGTGGCCCAACCAGATGATGATTAAGCACAGCGATGAAAACATCCTATCCATTCCATCTCTGTGATGAATTGAAGTTCAATATTGTCCTTGATCCACACTTTCGCTCCCTCCACTTAGCATCCTTTGTGGGTCTCTTGAAAATTACCACAGCTTTCGCCTTCAAGAACTTTTCTCTCACCAGAAGGGTGCAGAATGGTAGTATATGATCAATGTGCTCTGGATGGATTAAAACTAAGCTTCAGATGGTAAGAATATGTGTGTGTAAGGAGGTAAGCCTCACTGTGAACTGTATTTGTGAACCATGCATCCAAACAGCTAGATTTTAACCATGTACCTTGTTTGCTAGAATCCATCCCAAATGGCTTTCAAGACTTTTCAAAAGCCAAAAACCTATCTTCTGTGCATCACCCTCTACTCTGGTTTCTGAAATGGTGTGACATATTGCCACAGAACTCCAAAGGATGCACACAAAACCACTCACGGGATGGTGTGTGCTAAGCGGGACAGTGCGCATACGCATCATAACTTACAGTAACTTTGAGAGAGAACATCTATTTGCTTACTGCACTCTTATCCATATCTTTAAAAACTGATACAGCTGGAGCATTGCTAACCTGAAATGTTCATAATACCCTAGAGCCTGAAGGCCTTCGGGTACTGACTAGAGGCTGCCTATAGAAACTCTGGGTCATTCAACTGTTTCATGCACACAGTTATGAAAATGCCATTGATCTCCATGTGCAGTGTACCTACAACACATGAAAGAGTGCTGTGCTTAGACCTGAGAATCAAGCCCAGGCCCTCCCACCCTGTACTCCAAAATCTGAGTCCTACCAGATGCTAATTGTGAATGCAATTCACAGGGCATGCTGGAATGGCCACTAGGCATGGCTTTGTTTTCCTGGGTTCTACCTCCCCACACTACCTTGTTTAGAGCACATATTCGATCAGAAAAGGCAAGGTAACCATTTGTATTTCCATGAAAGATCAGTGGGACTGGAAAGTAATGGGGCTGCCACTTCATGATCTGAGTTTCCACTTTCGATTTTAGTTTCTCTTTTATAACTCATGTTCAACCAACCCATTTTTTTAGCACTTCTGTAAGAGGAAGGTCTCTGTGTGTGTGTGTGTAGGGAGGGCTAACCCAAGGTACTCATCTTGGGACTTTTGGTAAAAGCAGAACCTGAAAGTCATTTGCACATACACTCAGAGACTGTGCTCAGGGGATACTGTAGAAGGCAGTGTGGCAATATGTACAGAGGAGGAGGGTGTCCGTTCAAGCACAGTCATTAAGTGGACATAGAGAAACACATTGCTGTGTGAAAGTATGTTTGAAAAAATATACTGTCATCCAACATGTACTGTTTCCTGTATTTTCACTGGTTATTTGAGATTTCATCTAGTGTTTCCTGAACGTCTCCCAGGTACACTCCATCCCTACTTCTGCAACACTTATCTCCTTGCATTCCGTAGAGTTGTAAGTACAGTCTGTGCTGCCCATAAACTCAGGGGTGTGGCCTTCCCTGAGCAGAGGTCAGACCCCTGAGAAGAGCTATTTCATTCCTAGGTATCAATTGCCAATAGCCATATATATATATATATATATATATATATATATATAAAACCCTAGGTACAAAAGTATATATATTTATGTGTGCATATAGGAATATATTATCTATTATCTATATCTATCTATGTATCTATGTATCTATCTATGTATCTATGACAGAGAGGGAGGAAAAGAGAGAGAAGAAGAAGAAGAAGAAGAAGAAGAAGAAGAAGAAGAAGAAGAAGAAGAAGAAGAAGGAGAAGAAGAAGAAGAAGAGGAGGAAGAGGAAGAGGAAGAAGAGGAAGAGGAAGAGGAAGAGGAAGAGGAAGAAGAGGAAGAACAAGAAGAAGAACAAGAAGAAGAACAAGAAGAACAAGAACAAGAAGAACAAGAACAAGAACAAGAAGAACAAGAACAAGAAGACGAGGAGGAGGAGAGGAGGAGGAGGAGAGGAGAGAGAGAGAGACTAGTAATTTGCCTGATAAGGTAATATAAGAATTTTTTCTAGGAAAGGTGCTAGGCTAATGTGATGGTAGCAGGAGTGGGCAGAAGTCTCTCCTGGCATCGAGACAGAGACACAAGTGAACTCGCATAGTTCTTCCATTGAATGACTTAAGAATTTTCAATTGGGTTTCCACTTGAGGGATCTGAAGGTGATGCATCCACTGTCACCCATAAATGACATCTCCTCAGGATGATGTAAAGATAGTCACATCTTGAGTCCTTCAAAATGCAATGACTGGGAGGGCAGGGGTAAGAGTCCCTGTTCAGGGAACATCTGTGACCTAATGTATTGTTGAGAACCAGGATAGTTGAGGGTCACTTAGGACCCATGAAAATGAGCAGGGCACAAAGCGAAGGCAAGAGGCACTGCAGGGGAATACTGGGAGCCACTTTTAGAATCCCATGTCTGCTGGCAATGACACCTGAGACTAAATGCAAAACAGTGATTTCTATGACTGTCATTGTGTCACTTTTAACGACCGTCAGTATAGAAGCCGTCTACCAAGAGAATGGAGCAACGTCTCCGCCCACTTCCTTAATACTGGTGTGCAGCTAACCTCAACAGGATCTGTAAAGATCTGGAAGATAAACTTCTGGGCATGTCCAGAAGGGGGTTTTTAGGTTCAGTTTACTGTGGTGGGACAGCTCACCCTGAATGTAGAAGGGGTCATGCCCAGAGCTGGGCTCCAGACTGAAGAGGCTAGCTGAACACTGGCCTCCACCACTCTCTGCTGCCTGACTGTGGATGCAATGTGCTCAGCCGTCTCATGCTCCTGCCACTATTCCTGCCACAATGGTGTCCTGTTAAACCAAAACTAAGCCCTTCACCCTGGCCTACTTTCATCAGGTATTTTTCACTACAAGAAGAAAATAACCAATGCTGTACAGAGTTGACCTTTTCCACCTCACACATTTCAGTAGAACATCACTGCTCTTCCGGCTGCAGGCAAGCTTCCACAGCACCCATGCAACTCCTGGCCCGGCAGGCCAGTGCTACGTGGGAAGCATGTCTGAGAGCAGCAAGGCATCTGAGTGCCGGGCAGTGTTTCTGAAGGTCTTTCTGTCTGTGCTGCAGGTGTCAAGGTGATGTCCTACATGGCAGGGCCCTTTCGCACATCCCAGGAAATAAGCCAACTCTTTACGGATAAATGGGCATGGGTTTATGTCGAGAGACACCAGGTGAGATGATCTGAGTTGCAACATCTGATCTTGCTGTCCTCCATCCCAGAGGCAGAGCAGGATGAGCAGAGAAAGGAGAGAGGTGTCAGAGGACCAAGGATGTCAGCACCACCTGTGATCCTAGAATTTGAAATAAATTGGCAGGGTCCAGGGGCTTGAGAAGACATGTGCATCAATGAAGTGCCTATCACACATTCACAAGGATTTTAGGTCTTTAGGACCCATATAAAAATCTGGGCATGGAGCCAATGTGCCTGTAAGCCCAGAGAGGGGTTGGAGCTAAAAAGATAGGGAATCCCTGGAGCTTGCTCACCAGTCAGTCTAACAAATGGACGAACTGGTTCAGTGACAGGCCCTGTCTCAAAAAGTAAGGTCGGTAACAACCAAGGGCACCTGGACAAGTATGGTCCCATAAACACATAAATACACACACATATGTAGTCCCCACATGAATATGTACACACACACACACACACACACACACACACACACACACACACACACACACAAAAGCAGAGTATGGGGAGATTGCTCAGTTGGCAAAATTATTGCTATGCAAACATAGAAATATAAGTTTAACCTCACAAACCTACACTTCCTGGGTTCAAATCCCTGTACCCACCTGTGACCTTTGTGTGACCTTCCCCCTTGCTCAGCAGCCCCTCCCTCACATTCCAAACTCTGAATAACAATAGTGGCAGAGCACCATAGGAATGTTTATCAGGAAAACTAGGGAAGGTGACATAAACAGATAAAAAATGGCCCTGTGAGGAATGTTCATGTTTCAGCCATGATGATGGTGGTGGTGATTTCTGCCAATAAAATTATATTCCCTACCAAGTCAATTATCCTCCATCTTCTCTACTATGATACTCCTGCTACAGAGCTTCAAGATGGGAGACTTGTCCAGAAACTTGGAGGCCAACAAGCCTGGAGTACACAAGAGACTGACTCATCCTGGTGGAAGGAGAGAATTGACTCCTGAATACTTTCCTCTGACCTCCACACACGTGACAAATTATGTACTTAAACACACACAAACATATACACACATACAAAATTATAAAAAATATTGCCAATACTTGAAATTTTAATTTGACATAAAGTCTATAGTTACAGATTAACTAACTCACAAAATTAGGAGCTTTGTCATCCTGAGCCCCTGTTCCACACTGGAATGACAAGGTAGAGAGCTGTCTCAGCCATTAAGAGCACTTGCTGGTCTATAAGAGGACCCTGGTTTTTTTTTTCAGAGAACTCACACAGCAACCTGTCTGAAAGCCTTATATATGTCCACTTCCAGGTGATCCAATACCTTCTTCTGACATCCACAGCTACTATACACACAGGCAAAACACTCGTACACAGTAAATAAAATAAATAGATCTAGAACATTTCATACTAGAATGACTGTCTTGAGTTTCTATTAAAACTAGGATCCCCCAGGTCACCACAGCCCCACACTGCACCCAAGTTGGGTTCCTAGCATCGGACTTGACTCCTTACACTAACCTTGTCACTTGCTTACCTTGGCAGACTCTGAGATTTTTAGTTTCTATTTTATGTTTTAGGGCTCTACAGAGAACTAAAACCAGAAGTAGAAAGAAATGTTCCCTAAGGATCCGACCACAGGGCAATGAGTCTTGACTAGTCAAAATGCAATGGGAGGAATCATCTGGCTGCAGCTTTCACAGTCATTCAGTTCACGTCCAATGGTCTCCTATTCCAGGTCTGCAGTCATGACCTAGCTCAAGGTCATAGACAACTGAGAAGATACCCTGTTACTGGGGAGGTCAGCTCTTTGCTTTAGTGAGGCCTTCCACAGACTGGATGAGGCATATAGACTCTGAGGACAGCATCTGATTATCTTAGTGTTCCCTGGATTGAATGGTAATGTAAATCACACATATGAAGAGGGTAATGTAATTCACAAACACCACAAGAGATGACCTGTAATAGAGTTTGGACCAAATTTCAGAAAACCATTAGCCAAGTTGCTGTATGAGATTAATAGATTAATTAATAACAGACTGACACTTAGCCTGATATACCAGCCTTCTTCAAGAAGTAAGCTTAGCATCCCCCATATTGAAAAGATGGGAAAACAAAAGTTGGATGGGACAAAAGTAGAATTTTATCAGATATTTATTTTGCTGTTTTTCTAAGAAAAGAAATTCTTTAGGACAAACATACTTGGCTACAGTTTGCCTATGACATACTTAATTCAGCGAAAGATCCATAGGGTTTTCCTAATGGTGACTTTACATGTCAACTTGACTAGCTCATGATGGCCAGTTATTTGGTTAAAGACTAGTCTAGGGGCTTCTGTGAAGGGTTCTTAGCATTTACATCCATAGTCACTTACACCCAAAGTCAGCTTGAATAAGAATGAACACCAGGAAGAAAGATAACCTTTGCCTGATGCATTGCATAGAAGAGCAAATCCCAGGGATTCTTAGAACTCCTCCCTTGAGAGACTTGCATGGAACTCATGTCTGTTTCTAGTGTACAGATTCATGGCTCACATTCCATACTTGTTTGTGATCCACTTCCTTAACACTGGTGTGTGTGTGTGTGTGTGTGTGTGTGTGTGTGTGTGTGTGTGTATGTGTGTATATGTGTGTGTGTATGTGTGCATATGTGTGTGTATGTGTGTGCATGTGTGTATATGTGTGTGTATGTGTGTATATGTGTGTGTATGTGTGTGTGTATGTGTGTATATGTGTGTGTATGTGTGTGTATGTGTGTGGGTATGTGTGTATATGTGTGTGTATGTGTGTGTATGTGTGTATATGTGTGTGTATGTGTGTATATGTGTGTGTATGTGTGTGTATGTGTGTGGGTATGTGTGTATATGTGTGTATGTGTGTGTATGTGTGTATATGTGTGTGTATGTGTGTATATGTGTGTGTATGTGTGTGTATGTGTGTGGGTATGTGTGTATATGTGTGTGTGTGTATGTGCATGTGCACGCATGAGTGTGGGGGGCATTTGGGACAAGTTCTCTTTCTCTAGAGATTCCATGGTATCTCAAAACGAATGTCAAATTTGAGCATGTTAACCCAAGCAATCAGTGTCTGAATGCTAAAAACACAAAACAAAACAAAAACCCTCTGCCTGGCATGCACAAGGCTCTGCATTTAGTCCCCAGCCTCCACCCTTAACACACACCCATACTCTTTCTATATCCCCCTCTCTCTTTCCACAGATGACGAGAGGAGGTCAAGATACTGAAAGTTCAAGACTAGCCCCAGCCCATGCAGTAGGTCTGTCACAGAGAGGCAAGAGTGCATCCCTGTTCAGATCTCCTTTCTGGATCGTAATTTCCTGCCTGCGCTGCAGCAATTTGTGCATGAGTTTGAGGTGACTACTCATTAGGGCCAAATGGGAAGCAGCCTAGACACTTTGTACTTAGGAAAACAACTCGGGAAGATAGACACCATTGCCCTAATTCCATCTCTCACTGTATTTGCAGTCTTGGGCAAATTTCCCGAAATTCTTTGGCTTCCATTCTCTTATCACAAAGGGCAGTGACAGTTGACAGTGCCAACCCTTATTTAATTCTTGTGGTTTTGGTGATAAAATAAAAGTCAGATCTTAGGGCCCCCTTCATATTTAAAGAATGTTTAAAAAGTATTTTAGGGAATGAGAAAGAACCACCCCACCCCCGCACACACATGCACAAACTCCTGACAGCATTCATGGCTCCCCAAAGCAATCCCAAGTGTAGTTTCCTCTCATGGCTATAGACAGGAGATAAAAGCAGTCTCTCAGAGCTTTCCTGCTTCCTATCCTCCTCATGATGAATACCAAACAAATACCATAGACTCTGGGAAAAGATGAACACACATGATTTTCTTCTGTGTTAAGATACACTTGACCTGGCACAGTTGTTTTCGATGTAGGTTTCTGAAGCCCGACTTAGCCAACTCCTGTACAGACAGGATTGAGGACACTGTGTTCTGTGGAGAGTGAGCACCACCATGAACTGTCTGAGCCCAAAGCCTTTGCAATCTCAAGTTGTCCACACTGACCTTCTTGCTGGAATCTCATTCCTACTCCCCACCAGAGAGTTTTCATCAAATATTTTATTTGATTTCTATGTCTGTGAGAGAATTACAAGCACAATTTGAATCTTAGCAAGTCTAACCCAACGATATTAAGGACAAAGCAAGATTCTACAAAGCTTCCACCCATGTTTGACTTTCCTAGGCCTTGTTTTAATCAACTAGAATGTGGGAGGCCAACGTGCCTCATGGTGCAGAAATGAGTGACGTAGAATGTTGTATTTAATGGATGGCAAGCAAACTGAGCACCACCCATGGCTGAGTTATTAACCTCCCTACAAAGAATGCAAGAATCAGGCCTGATGCTTTAGAAAGGTATACTCTACTACATCCCACAAGGACAGGTTTCCCAGGCAACAAAGTCATTCCTCTGTGTGAGTTTTCTTGGAGGACAGACAAAGGGGAATTTTTCATGTACAGTATTGGAAAGTTTAGGAAGGTTCCCACCTAAACCAGAAAACTCAAACATACACTCCTTGGTGGTGAGGCTGACTATCATGCAGGTCCAACAAGAGAGTGTGTCTCCCCTTAGGGAAGACATGGGGTAGAGGGCATGCTGCCTGGGTCGGTCCAAACAAGGAGGAGGAGCACATCATATAATGTTCCTAGACTTTTCTCCTCCTGCCTGAGTCAGCCCAAAGCCTCTCCATCCATCAGCACCTCTGACATAAATAGGTACACGTTTGGGTCCTTCTTAATTAAAATCTCTAGACTTGAGGAAAAGGCTCAGTGGTAGAGTGCTTGCCTTGCATGCTTGAAGCCCTAGGGTCTATCCTCCTCAATGCAAACTCAACAGCTTACAGCCCCTTTCTCTGTTTCTCCCACCTCACAGAATCAGTCTTCTCAGGAATAGCTATGTCTGGAAGCTTGTTTTTCATCCACCCCAAAGCTTCCTGTGTCCACCTCCTCTTTACTCTGTGCCTCACTGCCCACAGAGTGGCGCTGGCTGGGCTCACCGGCCATGTGGATTTACAAGGGAGCTGCAGCATTATCTGTGAGCACTGCTCATTTTTCTCTCCTCTTGGTGTGCTCACTTCACCACCTCCACTTACCATCTCTGCTACCTACTTTCCACAGCCCTGTCTACCCACTCACCTCCCGAGTGTGGGCTGGGCTCTGTGTTCCGTCCTCTCTAATCCCACCCCCAGGACAGCATGCATAACTGACTTCCATCAATACCACACATGCAGTATGACCGCAGTTGATCTGTTGGCTCAGCCATACTCTGCCTGGGTTCTGCCACTAACATGACCCTCTCGAGCTCACAAGTCCACATCTGGATGCTTAAATTTCCATCAGCTTTACTCCCTGCTGTTTCCGCTTGCCTGTCTTGGGGAAGAAGCTCAACACCCACCCATATGTCAAATTAAAACCAAGTCACCTCTCCCTAGATTTCTCTCTGAGAGCAATTAGTAAGCTGAGCATCTTGCATTATCTCTGTCTGCTTTTTCCTGTGGGTGATATAACTTCCTGGTCTTTTTATTCCGTAACCTAATTTCCCATGTCTACTTTCTATCCACATAGATAATACTAACAAGCAACTGTGCTCATAGCAAGTTTGTACTACACTGTGGCTCCATCACCCACAAGTTCCACTGTGGAACTTGTGTAAAATGGTAGTTATCTTGCCATTAGGCTTCATTTCTAGCCCAGTTTTCCATCGCATCACGGCAAACCATGTGTGGTGCAGCTAATGCTTGAGCCCTGTGACCTCTGATCACACTGACTATTCCTGGAATGTCTTCATGCCTCTCTGACCATCTGCTATTCAACCTTCATCCTCAGGACCTATCTACAACTTCTGAACCATTCATCGCAGGAAACCTTCTCTGCCTTGCCCCCAGTACACTCAGTACACTTGGGCTTTACCTTATTGAGTTTTGGTCTGTTGCCATATATTATAATCCTAAATTCTGTATCCTAAGGACTAGTTGCCTTAAGATGAGTGAATCCTCATGTATATCAGATTTTGTTGTGCAAACCTTGCTCCTTAATTGAAAACTACTGGTTCAATAAAATGGCTACAGTCAGCTCCTGGAGGGAATAGAGGTAGGTGGGTTTTATGTTACCTGGTTGGGAAATGTAGGTAAAGAAGGAGAGAAGAAGGGTGTGGGAGGAGGGGAAAACTGCCATGAGAGGAGATGGACTAAAAGCAAATGACCAGGAGAAACAGCAAGTATTTGGGGTACACTACTGGAGAGGAAGCCAGGACAGCAGTTATGATGCCCAGTAATTGTCAAAGCCAAATAAAATAGCCATAGTCAGAGTCTCACTCATTCAAGCTGGTTGTGCGTATGTTTAAATTGGTTCAACTACACTTCCCAGTATATGCATGCTGTATTCTGAGCCTGGGTCTAGAGCTGACTGCTTACCTACCTATGCCCACCACTGGGCGATAAGCTTTCTTCCCTCCTTCACGCCAGGTTTACTTTCTGTTGGCCCAAGGGAAGCTTATTGATGGGTCATTCCTCCTCAGCCTCTTCCCACAGCTGGATACCCCTGAGAGCAAAAGCAGCCGCCTGTCTGAGGCTCTGGTAGCTATTCAGTGGCCAGATGTGAGCAATGGTTCCAGCTCAGTGGTTCTCAACCTTCCTAATGCTGAGACCTTTTAATGCAGTTCTTCATGTTGTGGTGACCACCAAACATAAAATTATTTCCATTGCTACTTCATAACTGTAATTTTGCTATGGTTATGAGCGGTAAAGTATTTGGTATGCAGGATGTTAACTGACCTCCAGAGGGGTCACAACCCACAGGTTGAGAACCACTGCACAACTTGCTTAATGCCAGGAGGAAATTCCCACCTGTTCACAGATGCCACTTTGCCTTCCAGTACATTAGCAGGGAAGTGAGTCCATTCCTAAAAGAGGAAATTAGGTTTATAAGAGAATTATGCATAGTTTGGGACATTACATCCAGAACTGAAATTACAAAAAGCTTCCATATTTAGATGCTGAAAATTTAGCTTGCTCCTCAGGGAAGGAGGAAGAGATAGAAATGGAGGATGTGACAGGAAGGCAGACGGGAAACAGAGACTATTTGAGATGGTGGGAGAGAATTAGCAGAGTGGGCAGTGGACACAGGGAAGGCAGTGGGGAAGGCATGAGTCAGAACAGAGTGTTAAGACACCTATGTGATGTCACGATGAAGCCTATTACTGTGTATGCCAACTCACAAATTAAGCTAAAACAACAGAATCCGTTTGCTTGCTCTGGAAGGGGTGATCCGGTTCACATTTCCTCTGGCAGTTTGGGTTACTTCCCTTTCCTTTCAGCTGTGAAGAATAGCACTAAGACAGGAGGTAGGGAAGACTAGCAGCTGGGTGGGGGCAGCCTCTTCCCCAGGCAGCACTGAAAACAATGCTGGATTCTAGATATCAAGTCCTCCAGGCAGAGGCATGAAAACATCTAAGACCAGAAGTGAATGTCACAGCCCAGCCTGGCACAGGGGACAGAGGTCTGCCTCACTGAGCCAGCAAATGTCCCCATGTACTGTCTTTATCTCCTACCCTTGGCCCTACCGCTTTCCCCCTCCCACGACTGCCCACTGTATAAGCAAGACCTGATTTTCAGAACTTGGCTTCCTCACTGGGACTCTCCCATCATGGTACCTTATACTACAGAAACTTACTGCTCTTTTTCTTGTCCATCTCTCCTTTGCCAGTCTAAATTACAGAACTCCATGCAGAAAGAAAAGAAGGGAAAAGATTTTAACTTAACATAAACGCCATCCCAGTCTGGAAAGTCAACCTGATTTTAGGCTTGCAACCTTCAGAGCTATGAGCTGGATGCTCTTGCCATTTAAGCTGCCAGTCTGTGCTAGATAGTGACAGCCACTCAACATACCAAAACATACCACCTGGGTGCACAGGTCCAGTGCATTCAAAGCCTGCACTTTCTACCCAGGGTACCATGATTTCCTGTGTCACCTAGGGACCCTGCTCATCCGAGGAACACCATGCTATCAAGAAGCAATCCGGCTCATCTGTTATGTCTACAAATCCTGGAGTGAGAGCTATCCCCCTGCCACCGTCTGGAAGAACAGCTTCCACTAATAGATACTGCCCACTACCTCATCCTTCCTTTGCGAGAACTGCTTCCTGTTCTAATTAAACTTCTGAGCTGCTCTTGCTTTCAGTTTTTATGTATGTGTAAGTTTGGATGCAGATACACATGGGTGCATGCTCATGGAGTCTAGTGGATGATGTTGGGAAACATAGTCAACCACTCTTGCCTTATTCCTTGAGGCAGGTTCTCTAAAACAAACCCAGATTGTGCTGATGTGGCTGGTCTCACTGGTCAGTTTGCTCCGGGATCCCTGTCTCTACCTTTCAAGCCTGGAACTACAGCTGGGTCACCATGCCTACCTAGTGTTTACAGGGGTTCTGGGGATGTGGACTCCAGTCCTCACACTTCCTTTAACTGTTAAGCCATCTCCCGAGCCCTTCAATTCCTTTCTGAGGGTGGCAAATATTATCCTTCCTGTGCTCTTAGCATCACAGGAGATGGAAATGAGGGGCTCTCAGGAAAGAACAGAGAAAGCTACACATCCCCAAGGGGATGCAAAGGGTCAACTGGTTACAGACCGACAGTAACAGGCACAAAACAAACAAGGTTAGTGTCCCTGGGCTGTGCTCAGGGAGCTCCATGGTGTTCCTAGACAGTGGCACAGAGAGCAGAAGGTAAAGGAAGAAGCAACCAGGTCTGTAATCTCAAACTGAGTGATCATTCCAGAATGAGCAGCAACTCCATTGTATGGTGGCCTTCAAGACCCCATGTGGGCTGATCCTCAGCCTCCTCTGTGTCTTCCTCATGCCTCCTACTCCAAACCTGTTACAGCGAGACTGAGCCTCACATCCCCTCTGACCTCAGAGATGTCACTCATTCACTGCCTTTCCTCCCTCCATAGGTTAATGGCTTGTTCATCCCTCAGAAGCTAGCCTTACTGCCAGAGGAGCAGAACTGAGCCTATGACACTTGCCATATTCCTCTACATTCAAGCAAACTGCTAATGCAACCTTCCACCACTGGCTAGGGAGCATGTACACACACACACACACACACACACACACACACACACGTCTATGCATGCACATGCCCATGCACACAATGCTCATACACCAGTGGGTCCCAACATGTAGACACTGCTGAGTGACAGCCCAGGCCAGGAATATGGGAAACAGCCCAATCTAGCTCACTGCAGCATGGCTTCCTCTTGCAAGCCCTTCCGTGGGTAATTTGGGTCTGGCTTCCCCCGTAGGCAGCGGCTTCTCTGTTGTGTCACTTGGCTCAGGTTCCATGTACACAGCAGATGCTCATTTGCCTAAGTGGGAAGCCATGGAGCTGCTGCAAAGAGACGAGAGGAAGGAGACAGGGTGCAGGCTGGAGAGGAGGGCTCATTTCTAGCTAGGTGCTGGTTCCCTTTCTTTGACTAAATGCAGTGTCATCACTCAGATGAATACACAGTGACTGTAAATATTAAACACAAACACTATATTACGTATTTAATAAACACTGCTAGCTTACAGGGAAGCAAAATTGTTTCCTATAAACACTGAAGCTGGCAGGCACATTTTTCTGGAAATGATTTATGAAAAAACCCTCTCCTCTGGCTTGTTCATTCACATCCTGGCTGGATCATGGCAGGATTTGAATGGAGCCAGTGTTCAGTTTCCCAGGAATGCCTGTGACCCATCCTCACACAGAAAAAGGAGGGGAACAAGGGACTACCTGGGGCCAGAGTATGCTTCAGGAAATCTTAATGAAGCTGCCAGTCCTGCCTTTTCTCGTGAGGAGCAAAACAGAGTGAAGGTTAAGGATGTGACTCATGTGGGAGAGATTCAGGGGCTGACATGGTTCTTAAATAACTCATGTGTTATCTGGGCTCTGTGACTGTCCACTTCTTTGGACAGATCACTGTATACACACACACACACACACACACACACACACACGCACGCACGCACGCACACACACACACACACACACATATATGCAGACATAGAAATATATGTACATATATATTGACAGATGCTCAATTTTAGAATGCGAACCTGGGGAAAAGAGCTCTTGCGCTCCATATGTCCTTCTAGCTGCCAGCAGGTACCATGAATTGGCCATTCAGGTCTTCAGTAATGACATTTAGGGAGTACCTATCTAGCCAATAGAATTATTACCTGTGGGTCCCCAATGGGCTCTCATCAATAAAACTCCACTTGCAATATGTAGTCAGTGAGATTCAGGCTTTTACATAATCTCCAGTGTGAAAGTTAAGAGAAGGTAAATACAAGGGGACTGGAGATAAAACCCAAGGTTACATAAAGCCAGACTCAGCTGTGTCCGTGGTTTAGTACTTAGCACTACCTTTCAGTTAGCCTCCTCGATGATTTGTAAAGGTCAGTGCTGAGTGGAACAGTGGAGTTCCCGGCTCACCCAAGTAATGACTAGACAGGAGCTGGAGCTGCGGCTAGTGGAGGATTGGCCAGGGATACAGCCAGTACATCAGAAGCCAGATCTCATGGGTTCGGGCAACTGAGGATACTGTGGTGCCCAAAGATAATTTCAGGTACCACAGGTTGCAAGGAGCCAGAGCATGGCTAGGATGTTTGAGCAATCATGGTGTTTGGGTTTATCTTCTAACACGGCAACCTTAGCCCATGCCTTCAGAGTCCTCAGTTTCTCTTCCTGCTCCCTATGCTCTTAACTATCACTCTTCTACCTCTACATGTTCCAATAGCAGCTAAGACTTCCTGGGAAGATCTCTCTCTCTCTCTCTCTCTCTCTCTCTCTCTCTCTCTCTCTCTCTCTCTCTCTGTGTGTGTGTGTGTGTGTGTGTGTGTGTGTGTGTAGTACTGTTCAAGTGCAATCACCTGTTAGCTTCTCCACATCCCCCTTTGCCTCTATCACAGGGAAACACAAGGCCTGGAGAACTGGAGACCAACAGGTCATCCCAGACAACGTGCTCCTTGGGGTTGTGTAGATATCCAGCAGCAGGGTTTTTCTTTTGCCTTCGCAATCCAGGCCATAGGCTACAGGGCAAACTCTCCACCACCCCAGCTGACAGCAAAGGCTACAGTGCCCTTGGCTTGGTCACCTGATATCAGGGGTTGCAGGTAGAGATGTGGTACCCTGGTCCCAGCAGTAGCCAGTGCACAATAATGATATATATTACCACAGCAGGGAGAACTGTGAGCTCTACAGCCATGGTGCATTTACTGATCTAAGTTTCAGGAAATCTTGTCACAGGAGATGCTACTCCAAACATCACAGAACCCCTACTGTGGGGTCAGCATCTTGCTGGAAACATGCACAGCGTGACATTGACAGTATTCTACCCATGCTTACTTTACCTGTCTATGACTAGAAAGTTCTTAAGGCAATGCAGTCAGTCCTGGAAAGCAGAACAGGATCTCAGCACCACCCTGTCTCTCCTGAGCACAGAAACCCTGGCCAAAAGCATCTACATGTATTCTCACATACCTGAGAATTCTGAGGGAAACATTTATTTACTTGCAACAATCTATAGGAAGAGGCCATGCGCCTCATGTTGAAGCTACAAGAATTTTGAGAAAACACCTAGATGGTTACTAGCTTTTGAGGTGATCACTGATCCTACCCCAACTGAAAGCTAGGTTGACAACCTGCTCATTGTGACAAAAGCTATCTTCTCAAAGATCCAGGGATAGATTTCCTTACCAAAGTACTCGCCTGAGTCCTTGACCTTGCTTGATGGTAAACACTGAATTTCAGTTTGACCTGTTCTAGAGCCACTAAAGAAACAGCCCCTGCATGGCTGTGAGGCTTCTTGAATGTGTTAATTGAAGTGGAATAATTCACCCTGAATGTGGATGGCAACATTTCATGGGCTGCATCTTGGGTTGCATTAAAATGAAGAAGGAGGCTGAGTACCAGCCCAGAATGCATGGTTCTCTGCTTCCTGACTGGGGATTCAGGAGACAGGCCACACCCCACCGCTGCCTCCATGCCCACCGACATGATGAACTGAATCACCCTGAACTGTGAGTCTCAAATAAACTTTTCTTCATATAGGTGGTCTTGTTAGGTGTTTTGTCACAGCAATAAGAAAAGAAACCAATAAGTGATGTTTTAGCCTGTCAATCACCAGAGACCTGTGGGAGGCTGCAGAGGAAATGGGGACATGGCTGCTGCTGATGGCTAAGCTCTGGACCACCTTTGTGAGCAGCACATGACGATTATGAGGTCCAGCATTCCACCTCTGAGACTGTATTTCCAACAATGAAATGGAAACTGACCTGGCACAGCCTCCCACAAAGGGCTTTTGGCTGCACAAACTTCATTCACAGTATTGCTGAGCCCCTACCCCTGATAAGCACTTGTCTAATTTGTCAGGCTCTTGGATTCTTGTCCCCACAGTTTGTATGAACTTTAACAAAGCCTCAACAGGTAGTTCTGGTGGAGAAACCCCTGTATCAATCATCCTTCCTTGTGGAAAGAGGTGGAGCTAAGTCCCAGCAGTGTTTAAGTAGAGCTGCTAAGTAGCTTTCTGCATCCTAACACAGAATCTGTGAAGGGCTTGCTCACAGTAAGCAGGACCAGAAGAAGAGAAGCCATAAGCTGGAGATAGTGGGCCTTGTGGGCACGGTCCGCTTACTGTCTAGCAATGCAGCTCACGTACCTTCCTGTCTTTTTTCTGCTTCCTGCTATGCAACGGCCAGTGGCATCTCTGTTCTGTGGCCGTGCATTTCCACAAGATCGGGGGCTCTGCCAGTCCTCCTGGGGCTGCTGCTCAGCTCCTCTCTGGGAGAAGACATTACTTTCGTGGTAAAGGGCGTTCAGTGGTGGTACAGAAGCTAGCCTTCTACCAGGCTAGAGTGTGGAGTCCCTGAGGATATAAAGCAAGTCTCGCTCAACTTTTTATCTCTGTAACACCAGCACGAGACTTGATAGCCTCAGATCAATACCAAGCTAAAGAAGGAGGCCTTGCAGAGAAGTCCATTTGGGGAGGAGCCTCAAAGCTGGGCATGAGTTGGATCTCTGCCATACTCCAGACTCGTTACAGTGACCTTCCCTGACCTCTGCAGCTGTCACCAGGATAGTTTCAGACTAATCTCAGTGATTGCCTAATGTCTGTCTCCATTGCTAGACTGTGAACTCCAAGAAGCCCTGGGCCTTGTGTCTCACGCAGAGCTGTGGCCTGTGGCAGGCTGTTTATAAACATTTGCTGAATAAGAGAAGACTGCTTAGCTGTCAGGGGGGAAATTACACCTGCAGTGCCCAATTCCTGCACTTTATGGACTCTGTGGCAGAATTATCTGGTGATTATGAGTACGTCTGTGCATAGTGATGATTAGCGGCCCTGATTCTGATGGCTCTGTGGATGATGGTTGTGCACTTTCTCTCAGGAACCGGAGGGTAAGAGTGGGATCCTGCTCACAAATGACAGTCACAGTGTTTTTATTTTGATTATGGAGGACTCAATCAATAGCCCAGAAAAGTAAACGCCACTTCTTGAGAGTGGGGAGAAGGATGGTATCATGGGGAAGGCCACACCACTCAGTGACAATCTACAGGTTAGGGTTGTCATGGATGGATGTTCAATGAGTTCTTCTGTGTCGACAACCTAGGGGTTTTGGTTGGGAAAACTGAGTGTGTCTAACTACCACAGTCAGAACTGAGGAGATTCAATTAAGCTTCCTGCATGTTCTGCCCTGTGGTGACTCTGATGACCCCCTTGGAACTTACTGCCCTTAAGAACGGGTATTTCAATAATCTGTGATTTTTTTCATTCATTAAGGGACAGGGCTGGAAGCAGGGACACTGGTGTTGGGGGAGGGTTGAGAGGAGGTAGCGGGAGAGAAATTAAGCTCAGTGGAGACATAGAAGTCTCGTGGGGTTGAACATCAATAACTTTAGACAGCAGAGTGTGGGCAGGCATGCCACAAGTACATTAGCAGTTTTGAATCATGCTGCTTCTTCTCAATTCATCCATTAGGCTTTTTCTAGCATCTAGCCACTTACAGACAGAATCTTCACCATTTTCTGAAAGATGAAATGCCGCTTTCTTTGCTCTCTTTAAGACATCGAGGTTTGGTCTCTACCTTGGAATGACATATTTGTTGTAATAAGTTCTGTGTGACGTCCATGCATAAATCCCACTGACTCTCTCAGTACAGCTTAGGTGCTGTGACCCAGAGGTGGGGCTTGAGTACAAAGGGAGGCATTCCTAATATCTGGGGTCTACGTGCTTCCTCACTCACCAGGGCCAAATGCATGAATGGACTAGAGATGCGAGCAAGGGTGAAAAGGTATCAGGAGCCTGTGATATGGAAACACCACATCCTGAAGCCCTCCACTCTGCCCTGCCAGGAAGGGCACATGATTTGACAAATAATTTCTTAGAGAGAAATGGACTTCTCCAAGCTCTCCAGGAAACCCCTACCCTACCCCTCATGTTTGAGCTCTCTTCACTAACACAAGAATGAGAACACACTTGGGTACCACCAACCATGCTGACTCCATGTCTGGCTTACACTTAGCAGAATGAGACTTTTTTTTTTAAATTCACTGGACTTGGGCAGGGTAGTGAATGTCATCCCCACCTGATACAAGGGGCATCCTGAAAGGGCAGTTCCAGAACCTCTCCTAGGCTAGCTCCTGGCATCACTGCCCTGGTGAATTCTCCCAAAAAATGGAGTAAAAGGGTATTGAAAGGAGTTGAAAAGAGGGAAGAAAACACAAAACGAACCAAAGAATCCCAGACCGCTAGTGCAGCTCCTATTCTAGTCATAATTAAGAATATGCTTTGATCAGAACACTCTGTCCCCAGAACTGACTGAAAGAGAGGAAAACAGGTCTACAGCACTCCTGACACACAGGCTTATAGGACAGTCTAGCCACTGTCAGAAATAGCAGAACAAAGTAACACTAGAGATAATCTGATGGCGAGAGGCAAGCGCAGGAACCCAAGCAACAGAAACCAAGACTACATGCCATCATCGGAGCCCAATTCTCCCACCAAAACAAACATGGAATATCCAAACACACCAGAAAAGCAAGATCTAGTTTCAAAATCATATTTGATCATGATGCTGGAGGACTTCAAGAAAGACATGAACACACTTAGGGAAACACAGGAAAACATTAATAAACAAGTAAAAGCCTACAGAGAGGAATCGCAAAAATCCCTGAAAGAATTCCAGGAAAACACAATCAAACAGTTGAAGGAATTAAAAATGGAAATAGAAGCAATCAAGAAAGAACACATGGAAACAACCCTGGATATAGAAAACCAAAAGAAGAGACAAGGAGCTGTAGATACAAGCTTCACCAACAGAATACAAGAGATGGAAGAGAGAATCTCAGGAGCAGAAGATTCCATAGAAATCATTGACTCAACTGTCAAAGATAATGTAAAGCGGAAAAAGCTACTGGTCCAAAACATACAGGAAATCCAGGACTCAATGAGAAGATCAAACCTAAGGATAATAGGTATAGAAGAGAGTGAAGACTCCCAGCTCAAAGGACCAGTAAATATCTTCAACAAAATCATAGAAGAAAACTTCCCTAACCTAAAAAAAGAGATACCCATAGACATACAAGAAGCCTACAGAACTCCAAATAGATTGGACCAGAAAAGAAACACCTCCCGTCACATAATTGTCAAAACACCAAACGCACAAAATAAAGAAAGAATATTAAAAGCAGTAAGGGAAAAAGGTCAAGTAACATATAAAGGGAGACCTATCAGAATCACACCAGACTTCTCGCCAGAAACTATGAAGGCCAGAAGATCCTGGACAGATGTCATACAGACCCTAAGAGAACACAAATGCCAGCCCAGGTTACTGTATCCTGCAAAACTCTCAATTAACATTGATGGAGAGACCAAGATATTCCATGACAAAACCAAATTTACACAATATCTTTCTACAAATCCAGCACTACAAAGGATAATAAATGGTAAAGCCCAACATAAGGAGGCAAGCTATACCCTAGAAGAAGCAAGAAACTAATCGTCTTGGCAACAAAATAAAGAGAATGAAAGCACACAAACATAACCTCACATCCAAATATGAATATAACGGGAAGCAATAATCACTATTCCTTAATATCTCTCAATATCAATGGCCTCAACTCCCCAATAAAAAGACATAGATTAACAAACTGGATACACAACGAGGACCCTGCATTCTGCTGCCTACAGGAAACACACCTCAGAGACAAAGACAGACACTACCTCAGAGTGAAAGGCTGGAAAACAACTTTCCAAGCAAATGGTCAGAAGAAGCAAGCTGGAGTAGCCATTCTAATATCAAATAAAATCAATTTTCAATTAAAAGTCATCAAAAAAGATAAGGAAGGACACTTCATATTCATCAAAGGAAAAATCCACCAAGATGAACTCTCAATCCTAAATATCTATGCCCCAAATACAAGGGCACCTACATACGTAAAAGAAACCTTACTAAAGCTCAAAACACACATTGCACCTCACACAATAATAGTGGGAGATTTCAACACCCCACTCTCATCAATGGACAGATCATGGAAACAGAAATTAAACAGTGATGTCGACAGACTAAGAGAAGTCATGAGCCAAATGGACTTAACGGATATTTATAGAACATTCTATCCTAAAGCAAAAGGATATACCTTCTTCTCAGCTCCTCATGGTACTTTCTCCAAAATTGACCATATAATTGGTCAAAAAACGGGCCTCAACAGGTACAGAAAGATAGAAATAATCCCATGCGTGCTATCGGACCACCATGGCCTAAAACTGGTCTTCAATAACAATAAGGGAAGAATGCCCACATATACGTGGAAATTGAACAATGCTCTACTCAATGATAACCTGGTCAAGGAAGAAATAAAGAAAGAAATTAAAGACTTTTTAGAATTTAATGAAAATGAAGATACAACATACTCAAACTTATGGGACACAATGAAAGCTGTGCTAAGAGGAAAACTCATAGCGCTGAGTGCCTACAGAAAGAAACAGGAAAGAGCATATGTCACCAGCTTGACAGCACACCTAAAAGCTCTAGAACAAAAAGAAGCAAATACACCCAGGAGGAGTAGAAGGCAGGAAATAATCAAACTCAGAGCTGAAATCAACCAAGTAGAAACAAAAAGGACCATAGAAAGAATCAACAGAACCAAAAGTTGGTTCTTTGAGAAAATCAACAAGATAGATAAACCCTTAGCCAGACTAACGAGAGGACACAGAGAGTGTGTCCAAATTAACAAAATCAGAAATGAAAAGGGAGACATAACTACAGATTCAGAGGAAATTCAAAAAATCATCAGATCTTACTATAAAAACCTCTATTCAACAAAATTTGAAAATCTTCAGGAAATGGACAATTTCCTAGACAGATACCAGGTATCGAAGTTAAATCAGGAACAGATAAACCAGTTAAACAACCCCATAACTCCTAAGGAAATAGAAGCAGTCATTAAAGTTCTCCCAACCAAAAAGAGCCCAGGTCCAGACGGGTTTAGTGCAGAATTCTATCAAACCTTCATAGAAGACCTCATACCAATATTATCCAAACTATTCCACAAAATTGAAACAGATGGAGCCCTACCGAATTCCTTCTACGAAGCCACAATTACTCTTATACCTAAACCACACAAAGACACAACAAAGAAAGAGAACTTCAGACCAATTTCCCTTATGAATGTCGACGCAAAAATACTCAATAAAATTCTGGCAAACCGAATTCAAGAGCACATCAAAACAATCATCCACCATGATCAAGTAGGCTTCATCCCAGGCATGCAGGGATGGTTTAATATACGGAAAACCATCAACGTGATCCATTATATAAACAAACTGAAAGAACAGAACCACATGATCATTTCATTAGATGCTGAGAAAGCATTTGACAAAATTCAACACCCCTTCATGATAAAAGTCCTGGAAAGAATAGGAATTCAAGGCCCATACCTAAACATAGTAAAAGCCATATACAGCAAACCAGTTGCTAACATTAAACTAAATGGAGAGAAACTTGAAGCAATCCCACTAAAATCAGGGACTAGACAAGGCTGCCCACTCTCTCCCTACTTATTCAATATAGTTCTCGAAGTTCTAGCCAGAGCAATGAGACAACAAAAGTAGATCAAAGGGATACAGATCGGAAAAGAAGAGGTCAAAATATCACTATTTGCAGATGACATGATAGTATATTTAAGTGATCCCAAAAGTTCCACCAGAGAACTACTAAAGCTGATAAACAACTTCAGCAAAGTGGCTGGGTATAAAATTAACTCAAATAAATCAGTTGCCTTCCTCTATACAAAAGAGAAACAAGCTGAGAAAGAAATTAGGGAAACGACACCCTTCATAATAGACCCAAATAATATAAAGTACCTCGGTGTGACTTTAACCAAGCAAGTAAAAGATCTGTACAATAAGAACTTCAAGACACTGAGGAAAGAAATTGAAGAAGACCTCAGAAGATGGAAAGATCTCCCATGCTCATGGATTGGCAGGATTAATATAGTAAAAATGGCCATTTTACCAAAAGCAATCTACAGATTCAATGCAATCCCCATCAAAATACCAATCCAATTCTTCAAAGAGTTAGACAGAACAATTTGCAAATTCATCTGGAATAACAAAAAACCCAGGATAGCTAAAGCTATCCTCAACAATAAAAGGACTTCAGGGGGAATCACTATCCCTGAACTCAAGCAGTATTACAGAGCAATAGTGATAAAAACTGCATGGTATTGGTACAGAGACAGACAGATAGACCAATGGAATAGAATTGAAGACCCAGAAATGAACCCACACACCTATGGTCACTTGATTTTTGACAAAGGAGCCAAAACCATCCAATGGAAAAAAGATAGCATTTTCAGCAAATGGTGCTGGTTCAACTGGAGGGCAACATGTAGAAGAATGCAGATCGATCCATGCTTATCACCCTGTACAAAGCTTAAGTCCAAGTGGATCAAGGACCTCCACATCAAACCAGACACACTCAAACTAATAGAAGAAAAACTAGGGAAGCATCTGGAACACATGGGCACTGGAAAAAATTTCCTGAACAAAACACCAATGGCTTATGCTCTAAGATCAAGAATCGACAAATGGGATCTCATAAAACTGCAAAGCTTCTGTAAGGCAAAGGACACTGTGGTTAGGACAAAACGGCAACCAACAGATTGGGAAAAGATCTTTACCAATCCTACAACAGATAGAGGCCTTATATCCAAAATATACAAAGAACTCAAGAAGTTAGACCGCAGGGAAACAAATAACCCTATTAAAAAATGGGGTTCAGAGCTAAACAAAGAATTCACAGCTGAGGAATGCCGAATGGCTGAGAAACACCTAAAGAAATGTTCAACATCTTTAGTCATAAGGGAAATGCAAATCAAAACAACCCTGAGATTTCACCTCACACCAGTGCGATTGGCTAAGATCAAAAACTCAGGTGACAGCAGATGCTGGCGAGGATGTGGAGAAAGAGGAACACTCCTCCATTGTTGGTGGGGTTGCAGACTGGTAAAACCATTCTGGAAATCAGTCTGGAGGTTCCTCAGAAAATTGGACATTGAACTGCCTGAGGATCCAGCTATACCTCTCTTGGGCATATACCCAAAAGATGCCTCAACATATAAAAGAGACACGTGCTCCACTATGTTCATCGCAGCCTTATTTATAATAGCCAGAAAATGGAAAGAACCCATATGCCCTTCAACAGAGGAATGGATACAGAAAATGTGGTACATCTACACAATGGAATATTACTCAGCTATCAAAAACAACGAGTCTATGAAATTCGTAGGCAAATGGTTGGAACTGGAAAATATCATCCTGAGTGAGCTAACCCAATCACAGAAAGACATACATGGTATGCACTCATTGATAAGTGGCTATTAGCCCAAATGCTTGAATTACCCTAGATCCCTAGAACAAACGAAACTCAAGACGGATGATCAAAATGTGAATGCTTCACTCCTTCTTTAAATGAGGAAAAAGAATACCCTTGGCAGGGAAGGGAGAGGCAAAGATTAAAACAGAGACTGAAGGAACACCCATTCAGAGCCTGCCCCACATGTGGCCCATACATATACAGCCACCCAATTAGACAAGATGGATGAAGCAAAGAAGTGCAGACCGACAGGAGCCGGATGTAGATCGCTCCTGAGAACACAGCCAGAATACAGCAAATACAGAGGCGAATGCCAGCAGCAAACCACTGAACTGAGAATAGGTCCCCTATTGAAGGAATCAGAGAAAGAACTGGAAGAGCTTGAAGGGGCTCGAGACCCCAAAAGTACAACAATGCCAAGCAACCAGAGCTTCCAGAGACTAAGCCACTACCTAAAGACTATACATGGACTGACCCTGGACTCTGACCCCATAGGTAGCAATGAATATCCTAGTAAGAGCACCAGTGGAAGGGGAAGCCCTGGGTCCTGCTAAGACTGAACCCCCAGTGAACTAGTCTATGGGGGGAGGGCGGTAATGGGGGGAGGGTTGGGAGGGGAACACCCATAAGGAAGGGGAGGGGGGAGGGGGATTTTGCCCGGAAACCGGGAAAGGGAATAACACTCGAAATGTATATAAGAAATACTCAAGTTAATAAAAAAAAAAAAGAATATGCTTTGATGTCATAAACTTAATATTGTATGGCAATTTCTGGCTTCAGTCTTCTATACCACACTCCCTCACTATCTGAAGCTGCTAACTGCAGCCTCCTAGGGCTCTTCAGATCCTCCTGTGGTACCTAAAGTGGCCTCAGAGTTTAAAACGTGAGGATTTTCTTCAGTCAGAGCCACACGCCTATCCTCCACTGACCCCCAAGCTAGACTCTAGTCACTTCCTCTCTGGCCTTGTATCCACCATTAACCACAGTCTGCAACCCAATTTCTAGACAAGGATGTTAATGTTGACCTGTTGCAGCTAGACTACTCTAGGGCCACCAGAGCACAGTAATACAAGCCGGGTGTCATGAGCAGAGACATATCAACTCAGCTCAGCAGACACTGCCTCTCAGAAATCAGTGGTTCTAACTCAGCCCCAAGGTGTCATCTATCCATATGGAGGAGGTGAGGGCGCCCATCATCCATCAACAGAGGGAATGATTAGTCTGTAGTTGCCTGCATGGCTGCCTGGGCCCCCCATCCTAAAGGCTTATTCTGAAAGCTTGTTGCAACTTACCAGGCAGTGTCTTCTACCTGCTACTGTATATTGGGGATGTGAGAGGAAGGGGGAATGAGGGACGTTTAGGACAGGAAGAATATGTTGACGAAGGTAAGAATTGGGTAGAAGGAGAAATAACTCAGCATAACCTTGGAAGACTCATTCTATTTCCTCTTGGACTGTCAGTGTGCCACAGAGCAGCTGGTATACGGCCAGGTACTTGGTGAATCATCAGAAGAAATTAATTTATTTAAGATGGCAGAAGCATTCAGAGTCGATAAAGATATCGAATGCCCTGTCTGTTTCTACCTCTGCTTACTGAGAATATAATTGAATTTTCGGCATAGACAAGGGTTTACCTGAATTACACTAGAGAGTCAGAGGAGCAGTGGCGAACGATGGTCCTCGGTCCCAGTCAACCACATGACTGGCGAAGGCAGTAGCCATACTCATAGGCTCATCGGAAGCTAATGCAAACTGGGATTTTAGAAGTATATATATTAAATTCTTGCTCACAGGAAACTGAGGATAGTCACAGAGAGAAAGGGGAGGGGAGACCACAGAATGTCCTCCTGTCCTTCAGCTCAGGGGATTTGCTCAAGCTTTGCTGCAAAGAAAAGGCTTATCCATCAGAGGGCCCTTCCCTCCATGCTTGATGATAAATGAAAGGCTAGCCGCACGAAAACATAATAAAGCATCCTTAGCCTCACCTCTTACAGCTCCCATCTTTGTCATTTCTAAAAGATCAACAGCACTTTTCCAGCTCTAGTGAGAGAACAAATGAGGGGGAGTGGTTTCCTGATGAGTTGCTTAGGCCGACACTTCTCAACAGTGCCATTAAATTAACTGGCATGCAGAGATGACGTCTCTGGTTGGCTATGATCAACTGTCGATGCTATGCAAATGAAGATGAGCACTGTGGTTCTCCCCATCTACTATGGACACCTTTAAGATACTGCTAGCCCCAAAAGGAGTCAAAACCAGCATATTAGAATTCAGTTATTGTCTAAGAAAAAAAAAACACATTTGTATAAATAACCTGTGGACGCAAGGCACGACAGAAACAAATCTATGATCAGAGTCCGACGTGAGTCTGACAACCTGCAAGATTCTCAAGAATAATTCATTTAAAAAGTTTTTTTTTAATGTCCACAAACTATTTTAGTTTTTTCCAAATGTAATAATATTTTTCTTTTGGCATTTTACCTGAATAAAGTAGAGTTAAATTTGTTATTAAAAGCCTGAAATGATGGCAAAAGTTGTCTCATAGACCAATGAAGGAAGACTACCAGAGCTTGCAGTGAGGAAGCGCTGTGTCTTTCTTGTAAAAGCAAGCACTAGGCACACCCTTCTTAAAGAGCAGTGCTGTATGCACTTGCAGGTCTAGCTTGACTCATTGCTGGCACTATTGGGTGTATTTAGTCAGCAGACAAGCATATGAACATAATAGTATTCCAATGTTACGCGATCTCACTGTGATGGCCACTAGGACATCTGCTTGCCGGGGAGCAGAATTCCCTGTGCCGGAGTCACCTTGGGGTGGCAAACAGCCAATCTGGAGAGCACAGTCGCTGTTCAAAATATTTTTGGAATTTCTTTTGGAGAATTGTTCTCAGAACTATAAAAGAAAATTAGTTTTATTGTTCTGAGCTGAGCCATGTGGGCAAAGCACAGTTAGTGTTGCTCATGTAGGCTTAACATTTCCCAAGGCAGCGCTGCAGCGGTGGACAAAATCTCCACATAATCACAGCCGTCCAGAACACATGCCCCTGGTCTATATCCTGGGTCCTAAAGGCATTAGCGAGAAGGTGAGCATATCAGAAGGGACCCCTAATGTTAGTTATGTGGTTAATCCCCAAGGAGATAGAGCCTAAACTGGGTTAGTTGATACAAGAAGACACATGCCAACTATGAATGGCACCATTCCATGGGCTGACTCCCCACAGGAAATAAAGAAGAAAAAGCAGGCTGAGCACCATCTATCTTGGGTTTCTGACTGCAGAAGCAGCATGAGCAGCCCCTCCACACTCATGCTGCCATAGCCTGCTTGTTACCATGAACTGTATTCTCCTACTGTGAGCGAAAGAAAAGCCTTCCCTTCTTAAGATCTCTCCCTCGAAATCTCTCTCCTCCTCCTCTTCCTCCTCCTCTTCCTTTTCCTCTTCTTCCTCCTCCTCTTCCTCTTCCTCTTCTTCCTCCTCCTCTTCCTCCTCCTCTTCTTCCTCCTCCTCTTCTTCCTCCTCCTCTTCCTCTTCTTCCTTTCCTGCCCCCACCCTGTGTGGGTATGTGAATGTGTGTGCATGCTTGTGTGTGCATGAGTATATGTATGTGTTTGTGTGTATGTGTGTATGCGTAGAGCAGAAGTTAGTGTTTTCTTCTTCAATCATTTCTTAACCTCTGTTTTATGAAGACAGTTTCATGAATTTCAAGAAAATACGGGCTCAGTCTTTTAGTTGTTTAAATCTTCATGTTGCCCTTGAATTCTCTCCCCATTTTCCTCAATTCCTGGTATCCCATTTGCATACCTGAAGGCCACCTCCCTGGTCCTGTCACACTTCAAATATCCCCTGTTCAGTCAGGAATATCCTCCCAGCCCCCACCTGCTATATACGCCCAACCTAGCTGCCCCATCTTCCCAATTCTTAGTCACCATGCCTGATTTCTTTATAGCCAGTTCTGTAATGACAAAGCCGAACCGTATGGCCAAGTTACTTGCTTGCTTGCTTCCTGTCAACAGTTCTCAGGTTCCTTCTACAATTGTTCTGCCCTGGCTCCTTCTGTGTGGATACCAACACACTGAGGCATCCTATCTTTCCATTATACCTTCCGGATTAGGTGTATTACATGGAGATAGGAAAGGCCTGAGTGAAAGTGCCTTATAATATTACAGTAAGGCTGGGGCTCACAGCATGCCTAAGTTGGAGAGCACCTTTTGAGCATACACAGCCCTGAAGTCAACCTTGGCAGCCACAAAACAACAACAGCAACAATAACAACAACAAAAACAACAACAACAACAACAACAACAACAACAACAACAAAATAAATGTTGAGTCTGCCATGGGTTGAATGCTTGTTTCTCTCTATAAGAAATCTAAGTTGGGGTCCTGACACCCATGGAGACAGCTCTAAGGGGTGAGGCTCTGTGGTGATACATAATGAGGGAGGATATCTCACAGAAGCATGAGAGCTTATGAAAGAGGACCACGGGTGCTTTATTCTAGATGAGGATGCAGTGGCAGGTACCATGTATTGACCAGGCACTGGTAGCACTGCCCTCAACCCACAGACACACAAGTGTGAGCACACACACACACACACACACACACACACACACACACACACCCTATTATCTCTGAAACACTCTGAAAACAGGTTTAAAAGTACATTCACTGTACCTTGGGTGGCAGAGACATGAGACCCACAGCTAATGAATCTTCCCTACCCTTTTCTGTCCCTCCCCCAAGGCTTTCATGTCCATTCCCTTGCACAGAGCTTAGGGTACCAGAATTGCTTCCCTCCCGTCTTCTTCGCAGGTGAGACAGAAATGTGGCTGCAAGAGAGTTCCCCAGACACTTGAGGCCACTCCTCCTCTGCATTGATTTATATATGTACTTGAACCCTTTAGTGATCAGTGGCAGGTGACATGGATTATGGCTGAGGTACTGTGAATCAGGCCTGTGAGTGTCAAGAACTGTGGATGGGAGGCTAGTACTTGAGAGGTGTGCTATAAATCTCTGTGGAATGAGTATCTACTGAGAGACACAGGTGGTGGTAAGCCACTCCTGCATGGGGGAAAGATCCTGTCCCTAGGAAGTAGTGGCTGCAGCTCTGGGCAGCCCTGCCACGTGTCATAATGCATCTTTACTGTGCATGGTCCGTACCTACCAGGCACCTGTACCATGTGTATACACTCACCCTTCTGGCATCTGAGTTTGCTGGACTAGAGGCTCAGGAAAATGAGGGTACCTCCTGAGGCAGAATCCAATGTCCCACTCTTGTCCTCTGTCCCAAATCAGAAACCAAGACTTCACTCACTAGGCCTTGAACCAGTATTCTGGATGATACAGGGACCCTCAAAACTGTCCTTTCACGTCTCTTCATCCTCAGCACTGTTCCACAGACACCACCATCCACTCTTGGGTAGGTGTCCAGTCTGGCCCTGGAGCACCCACAGTCTCTCCCAGCACAGCTGACTGTGGAAATGTCAGTGGCAGAGTCCTCCGAGCTGTTCTTGGTCTGCCACTTTCATGTTGACAGCCACCACCTGTCCTACCTGATGCATTTGCTTCTCAGTGAGCCTGTGGTTCTCACTTGGCCAACATGGAAAATGTACATCCACTGTACCATTCTATCTCTGTCCATAGCCAGGCTCACAAGCACCGCCCCACCTAGGGAACCCAACAACTGAATGAATGCTCTATTCCAATGTCAAAGGTCAGTCAGACCTGACATATCTCTGGGACCTGAAATCACTCTATGTGCCCCACCTGTGTTCTGTGCATGGCAGAAGGTGAACAGGAGAGAGGGAGTTGACCACCTGGAGGAATGGCTATACAACAAATTTGATAACCATCCAACTGTGGTCCCCACCACCAATGGTTCACTCATTTTAACTTTATGAATGATACAAACAGCTGTCACTCCATGTTACATAGAAGGAAGTAGGGTACAAATTATCAGATGGCATAAGTTGGCCTGCCCAAGGTTGTTTAGCAACTGAAATTCTGGTGAGATCATTTATCAGGTAAAGGAACTTGCTGACAAGCCTGATGACCTAAGTTCAATTTCCAGGATCCCTCCATACTCTGACTTCCACAAGTGTGCATGTATGCATGACACTAAATAAATACAATAAAAATTCTGTTCAAGAAGTATAAAATATGATGATTATCATCTTTAAGTTGGAATTGTTATTACTATGATAAAACATCATGATCAAAGTCAATTTGAGGGAGGAAATGATATATTTCCCCTTAAAATTCACAGGTCATACTCCATTACTGAGGGCAGAACAGCAACTCAAACAGGTGGCAACCTGGAGGCAGGAATTGATGCACAGACCATGGAGGAGTGCTGCTTTCTAGCTTGTTCCTTATGGCATGGCTTGTTCAGCTTGCTTTCTTACAGAACCCAGGACTAACAGTCCAGGTCCTATCCACAATGAGCTGAACCTTACTATATAAATCTATCAAGAAAATGACCCACAGCACTTTCTCAGTTGAAGTTCCCTGTTTCCAAATGACTCCAGCCTGTGTTAAATGAACAAAAACCACCCGGGGCCGAATGTGTAACAAGCAGCACCTCCAAGCCTGAGAGCCTCAAGAAAGCCTTTGCCATTCTCATTCAACTCATGTACTTGTCACTGTAACAAACACTAATGTGAGGACTAGAGAGCTCTATACTGCTCTTCTGGAACTTTCTGTGAGGACTACAGAACTCTGTACTGCTCTTCTGGAACTTTCTGTGAGAATTACAGAACTCTGTATTGCTCTTCTGGAACTTTCTCTGCCTTTAATGTTCTAATCTTTGCCACTCTACAAAGACTGGACATCAGACAGACACATTGAGGAATGTTGGTGGCCTGTGAGGCCCTTGAAACTCCCAGCCTTGTCCCTATAAGATAAACCTTTTCTCTGCAGAGGCAGGATGATTTTGTCATGGAAAGAGCCCTTTTCTAAGACTTCTTCAAATCTGAGGACCCACAATTATGTCAGGATTCCTTACTCTATGGACTACTCACAGGGAGGAATAGTTTCTGCTTAAAAAAAGACACACACACACACACACACACACACACCATCCTTTATTAGATAATTTATGATATTGCAGGTAGAAAAAGTATAAATAATTTTATATTAGAAACATGTGCATGAATACCCATATACTCATATGCTATCACACATACAAACATACATATGTGCATGAAACATAGAAAAAGAAAAAATAATTTTCATCTTAGAAATGAAGAAATAACATTAAATCAAGGATAGGCAGCTGAGTGGGGATGTCGTGGGTGGGCAGGTGGGGTTACAGCACTGCAGCCAATCTTAAAAGTTCTCGTGACTACAGGTGGCCTTCTCTCCTCCATCCCCACACGAGAACAATACATTGACTGAACTGATGGTCAATATTGTGTCACGACCAATATTCAAAACATCAGCTCAGTCCTTCTTCTCAACCTCCTGCAGACTAGATTGGCTAGAGCAGACTCCCCAGAGTCTCTGCCTCCACCCCTTGCAGACAGGATGGAAAGTCCTAGAATTAAGACTTAACTTGTGTGGGTGGATAAAGAAGGAACAGGGAGAGGTGGAATATCCTAGTGACATCGCACACCTTAGAGACCTGTCGTGATGCGCCATTGTATTTCAGGGGCCATTGTGTCGTGCTTAGCTGCGAATAAACCAGAATACTTTAATGCTCACTCTACTCCTGCTTGTGGTGTGCTGTACTCCCGGGAGATGGAAGCAATTGGTTTACTTGAGCCCTGAGCAACCTGGCCTTGCTTTAGAAAGGTGCCAAGACTTGCCCCAGGAAGCTCCACACACTGGCTGGCTCAGATGTTAGCCACGTTATGTAATATATGCATTTTGAATTCCACTGAGTCAGGTGTACTTTTAAAAGTAGCATTTAACCCTTTTCTAGGACAAGATGACAATGTAAAATTTTAAATATCAAAGGATCTCAGGAGGCTCCTGCTGATGCAGCCTGTTGCCAGGTGCTGTGGGCTGGGTTGTACTGTGTTTACAAGCAGCTCCAGCATTCTGGAGGCTCATGGGAGTGGGGATTTGCCTTTGTTCCTGTTTATTATCTGTCATGTTTCATCAGGGGGCCCTGCTGTGTGTCTTTCTCACTCTGGCTCCAGAGTGTCCTCAATCTGGAATACCCACTGCTCTGGAACAGTGACAAAGAGGCCTAAGGAGCCACAAGCATTTCCTATGCCCACACATCATGCCCTCCTGGTTCACATACTGTTGCTGACACAAATCATATCCCCAAACCTCTTCTCTCCAGAATGCAGATCTGGGAAATTGTCAAGATATAGTGTCCCCCTTATTCTTCAAGATCATGGGCACACACACCATTGGAGCTTTCTCAGCCTTGGCCTTTCTTTTTAAATCAATGAAGTAACTTCTTTAGCAAATACTGACTGTGACATTGAGCTGCAGACCTGTGTAGCCACACTTCTTCAAAGTTCTACTAACTTTCAACAGCACCACCAGAGGGACCATGCCTTTAATACAGGGACTTTGGGAGCATTCAACACCCAAATTATAGCACCCGGGGAAGTGCCTACAGTTGCTCTCTCTTTCTCTCCCTATCCTTAAGAAAAACTAATTATCAGTGACCACAGAAGGCCTGCTGTATATCTCACAGGAAGAAGGGCTCCAAAAGCTATGGAGACACCTTCATTCTTCCCATTGGCTCACTTGATTCCTGTGAGGTATACTTACGTCATCACCACTGTGATAAAGAGTGGCCCTGGGCTCACACCACCTCAGATTCACACCACTGTTGGTACCAGTTAACAGTGTTCTTTCCACCAGATGAAGGTACTGCTTTCTACACAGGACGTGTGATGGTTGGTTTTAATTGTCAACTTGAATAACCCAGGAATTCTTCTCAGTGAAGAACTGTCTAGATCTGGTTGGCCTGTGGGCATGTCTTTAGGGGACTGTCTTCATTATGTTAATTGATGTAAATAGAAGACACGGTGAAAAGTACCATTCCCTAGGTTTGGGTCCTGGAATACATAAACAAAACAATACAAAACAACAACAAAAACAAAACAAAAAAAAGGAGGAAGTAAGCAGAATGCAGGTATGCACACACTAATTTATTGTTTCTGCTCAAAAATCTTAAATTCCTGATTCTGTGAATTCCCTGCTGTGATGGACTGAATCCAGGAACTGTGGTCTAAAACAAACCCTTTGCCCATAAGTTGCTTTTGTCGGGGTTTCACACCTACAGAAAACAACTTGAAGACAGGGCCAAAGAGCCCACCTGCCCTAAGTCCTCCATAATCATATGACTCCACTGGAAGCAAACATATTAGCCACCAATCTGATTTGACATAATATAATTGAGTCATAAGTCTCAGGGAATAATGCTGGAAATCAGTGAAGTCAAAGCTTGGGCTTTTATCATTTTTAAAAGGGTTTTGGGCATATTACATTCTGCTCTATGTCCTTATGAGACAGAACAATTAGAAGCTGATTTTGCACTTCCCAAAAGATCTTTAATAGGGTTGCTCTGAATGCATGGCATCATAAAAGGTATTTCACATCCAATTTGATTCTTGATAATTAGATTTCCAGATCGTCCTTGAAGGTGGGCTGCTGCAGACACCAGCAGGTCCAGGCCATGGCCCTGACAGATCTGTGGGGAACTGAAAGCATGCTTTCCTAACACCAGCCCACCTTGGAGGCAGAGAGTGTGATATGGGTCATATCTTTGTGTCCAGTCCTTCCATCTGTCCACACATGGGATCTTCCTTATGAAGGAGTGGGCAGTGAGGTTGACCTCCAGGACAAGGTTTTGCCCTGTGTCTTCTCCTCTGACCCATTGATCACTTACCAGAACCATACTGGAAAGAGCAATTTTGCTCTTTGTAAATAAAGCCTTTCTACTTAATCTTGTGTCTCCCTGACTATTTCCCCTTCTCTAGCCAACCTGGCACTAAACACATTGTTTTCTTTGATACAGCAGAGTTAGAGTCAGAGTTTATGGTGGACTTACATATGCACAAAATAGTAATTGGGTTCTCCTATGCCTCGGTCTCTCTGGAGCAAGGGTCCTTCAAAGTTCCCCAGACTTGCCACTTTGAATACCATCACTGTCCAGGGGACTGTGTGAAAGGCTGCCAACATATAAACCTAGCCCAGTCCAGCCATGGAGTAGGTGGACAAAAGACCTGAGGCCAGCTCACCAGACCAGGATGCAAGATCTTCTTCCTATACCCTCTCTATCTGTTTACCTCATAGCATTCTTCTCAGTTTCCAAACCATTCCTAATACCACTAAGGAGATCCAACTGTGGTTTAAGAGTTATTTAATTTTATTCTATATTTATTGAGTATATGTGCAAGTATTTGAGCCTATAGAGGGTCAGGTCCCCCTGGAACTGGAGTTATTAATAGTTGTGAGTCACTCAATGTGGAAGTTGGGAACGTGAGTCCTTAGCAATAGAGCAGCAAGTGCTTTCAATGGCTCAGCCATCTCTTCAACTACCCCCAAAGGCCCAAAATGTGTTTGGTGTAGAAGTATTTTATAATTCAGGAGTCCTGGGAACATAAGTACTCCCTACTTCCTCTCCCTGACATACAACTGAGGGATGTAGATACTCAGATCCTAGAACTCCTTGATCACACTGATATTCACGTGGCTGGACTGGCCTCACAGAGGTGGCATCATTGCTGTTCTTAAAGCCTTTCCCCTTTGCCTCAAGAGAAATGGCTGAAGGATAAATATAATCTATCACCAGTCAAGATTTCGTGGAAAGGGTCCTTGCCAGAGCATCTTTCCCACAGCCTATAACCAGGAGTGATGGAGACATCTCCATCAGGCAGTTGCGAATGGCATTTCATCCTGTCCCCAGTGTCTGCCTCCACAGCCACAGAGTATGCTGGGTCATGTGGCAAGGACCAAGAAGATGCCAAGATTCACTGTTCTGTTTTCATGCCAGAAAGTGTGTCTGGTTCAGAAGCTATGGAAACAAAGCACCATGGGGAGTCCCACTTCTGTTTACATTCAGCAGTTGACATGACCAGCTATGCTCTGTGTCTTTATATGACTCTTCCAGATTGGGGCAAACATCATAACTCACCTATAAATGAACTATAAGTTTGGAATTAAAAATTTAATGTTGATAAAGTTGAGTCAATTTTGAGATGTATATAATCTATTTCCTTGAGTTGCACAGCTCTGCTGGAAGTCCAGTGTGGTGCCACTGAAGAATCTTTGAAACAGCACAGGTTGGGAACAGGAGGCCTGCCATGAGTACATACAAGGCTCTGGAATAGCCGGAAGGGCATGGAATACATTACTACGTGCACAGGGCAGCCATATAAAACCAGATCCCAATTTGAGTCACTGATAAGGTTCTGCTAACTCTTCCATATTTCTAAACTCTTCAGATCACTGGGGCCAGGGGAGCAGTGTCAGTAAAGGAGGTATGTCACCATGGGTTACACCCTGAGGTTACCAATGTCTCTTCCTACATGCACGACTCCATACAGGACCATCTTAAATCCTGGTGAAGCAAAGGAAGAAGGGCATCTTTTCTTTCAACAAGGTCTTCCTCCCAGAATATAATCACCCGCCCAGCACCGATTCCTTAGGCTTGGAATGGAGATCGAGGCCAAAGTACACTTGAGTAACTTACATCCTTGACCTCACCGAGCTCTTTGCCTGAAGTCTCCACAAGAATGTGCGATGTGCAGTGTGGCTCACATATGGAGTGCCTATCTCACACACATCGGATTACCTTCATCTCTAACACCTGAAATATTCATCTTGGAGGCAAGTCTAAAGATAGATGGCCTTGAAGTTTGACTGCAATTCTTTGCCATCTCTAAAAGTGCATAGAGAAGCTCAGAACCCCATCAGTCACTCAGGCCTCATAGGAATGAGCAGCTTAAAGCAGGGATGGGACAGTTTCCCACATCTCCCACGGCACTCTCCACCCAGCAACCCTGTCTCCAGCTCCAATGTCCAGCATCGACTCTGACTTATCTCTCCTTCTATAAAACCTGACCTTCCTTAGAACCTTCTAGAAGATTTATCTTCATCCATTCTAATTCTGAGCCTTCCAGGTTCCCACCAATCTCAGGATCATGTGTGAGGAAAGAAAACCACAAAGCCTAGCCTGCAGGTTTGAGCCTTCCAAAGTGAGTAGGATGTGATCAGGAGAGGGAGAGGTGCTGTGGGCTCTAAGGACAGTGAGGGATGGGTGTGGTGCCAGGAATGAGGTGGGAGGTCACTTCCAGGTACTACATTTTAGTCATCCTCAGCATGCCAGAAAAAAGGCCAGAAACTCGACTTTGTCTACTCAATTCTAGACCAGTGACTCCCGATGTGTTTTTGGAATAAAACTTTCCTATTACCTTTTACAGAGAAGGCAGTGCATTTCCACACTCTATAAAATTGAAATTATAGAGTCTTGTCTCCAACTTCTAGTCTAATTTTAGTGTGTTCCCTTTGACACATTTTCCAGCCAGTTTATAAGGCTAAATTTGTTCCTTCCAAGAGATGCACCTGTATGACAGAAAAGCCTCCACTCCTAAATAGCAAATCACATCATTAATTAAAGTGAAAAATAAACTATAGTGATTTTGGCTAGACAATAACATGAAATTTTAAATCATGAATAAAAGCTAGGGTTACGACCTAATTATTGATGAGTGTGGGAGAGACAAAGGAGGAGGCAGCCAAAGCGTAGGCTCTATACTTGACAGTGCTACCTCAGAGAAGCTCCTCCGGGGCTCACTGTTGACCCTGGTAATGGAGGAGAAAAGCCATCAGTCCTGCTGTACCTGGGTGTCTATCTTCAGAAAGCAGGAACGAGTGACTTTTTCCAGGAAGATATACCTTGAAGACAAGCCTAGGAGATGGAAGGAAGTGTCTTTTTAAGGTGAAATAGTATGAAACTAGATGATAATGGTTGTGTAGCTCTGTAAATACATTAAAAATAATGAAGTTATACAATCAAGCATGCTATAAAAAACAGAAAACAATCATGTTTTAAAAATACTGTGTGGTCAGGAGAAAGGATTCCTCCAAAGAAAAAATTCTAATAAATATCAGATTGCAGGCAAAGGGTGTGGGAAACTCCTAACTCGAGAACAGACTTATGGTGTGTCTTTAATCCCAAAGGCAGACAGATTTCTGTCACTGTGAGGCAAGGAGAAGAGGAAAAGGATGAAGAGGAGGAAGCGGATAAAGAGGAGGAGGAAGAGGAAGGGAGGGACAGACTTCCACAAAGAGTGTTTCTCTTTAGCTCTTTACACAGTACGAGAAGCACCTAACATTTTGATGTACAGTTTTTAAAAGCTCACGTTTCTAGCATGAAACTCTAGTATGTGAAAATATGTTTATTGCAAACAAGAATTCTCTAGAATTGCCTGAGCACTTCACTTCTTCTCTTATTCCTCAGACAAAGGCACAGAACATCCATCAAGGTTCACAAAGCTTGGTGAAACCCCAGTTATACAGAGGTTTAAAATGTTTTTCACATCTAAAACAGCAAGCTATGACAATGTCCCTGAAGTTTGGATTCAGTAATCTTGCACCATGCAAAGTAGTGCTAATAGAGGTTAAGCCTGGTTGCTCCAAATATTGAGAATCTGTGAGGTGAAAGAGAGATTTGGTCCTGATCAAAACTATCAATCCCGGGGCTGGGGAGAAGGCTAGCTCACATATTAGCTGTGCAATCATGAGAGCATTAGTTTATTCTTCAGAACCTATGTGAAAGGCTGTGTGAGCTTGTAATCCCAGTGTTGGAGGGTAAGGGTGCATGTACACACAGGTAGATCCCTGGGGAAGTCTGGTCAGCCAACGTAAACTGCTACTGAGCTCTGGGCCTGTCTCAGAACACAAGGTTGATAGCCACTAAAGAATGACGTGTTGTTGACCTCTGTCCTCCTCACTCATAGGCACACACATATATCCAGGTGCATATACATGTCAACACGCACATACACACTCATAGACATATATGTGCATGCACACATTCATACTAAACTGCAGCTCTAAGTCCAATGAACACAGATAGTAGAGAGTAATAATCAGTGAAAGTATTTTTTACCATCTAGGAGACACAATAGAAAATAGCCTTTTTCTGGGATGGTTTCTGATTTTAAGATTGTTTTATACAGACTATAGACTTATGACAAAACAATAATTCCAGGTTTCCAGTTGAAATCAAATAATGGCGAGAGTGGGAGGAGCCGCAGTACCTAACTGCAGCCTGTAATTTGAAGGTGGGATGGCTGTTGACTCGTAAGCATGGTTCCATGTCCATGCCGATGTCTTTGAGTGGAGCATCCTGAGGAGGAGAGGCTCCCACCTTGCTCACCAAGTGAGTTTGACTGCAAGGTTTTCAAAAAGACACAGTGGTGTCTCAAACTCAGGCTGAACACCTCTCCTTATTACAGGATATTGAGTTCTCTCCTGTTCAAGGCTACTACAAAGGGCTAATTAGTCTAATGGGACCTCGTATAGACTGCCTGGCCAGAAGGCTCCTGTAGCTCAGGCTACCCCACTGCACAATATATGTCTATGTGTGAACAGTATCTGAGAAGTTTAATTCTCCTTCCCTTAAGAAAAATTAAACTCTTTAGGGAAGCTTGGGTTTGAGAAATCTCAATATGCAGAAGATCACCCTGGTTCTGCTCCTCGTTCTTTTCCCCTTTCAACCTCAGCCTATTATTCTCAACAACCCACTTCTCGGCCTCCATTGCTTTCCTCTTACAAATAGCTCTGTAGGAAAAGCTGCAATTTTTAGCATCTCTAAATCCTTCTAAGCACCAAATTCAAAGGGCTATTTTGGCAGCTGAAATGTAATAGGAAAGGGAATTTGGATGAAGGCTGGGAGGATCCAAGCTCTCTACAGAGGGGCCCTTCAACTAAAGTGCATCTCCTGGAGCACCTGTCTCGGGAGGCTGGCTCCCTGCCCCATCCCAGGCTTCACTGATCTCTCCAATGCTGACCCCAAAGCACTTCCTCCCTGCATCCTCCCTCTCCACGTCTGTTCATTTTATCTGCATGTGTATAAAGTTTCCTTACAGCAATGTCAGCTCCCAGAGAGCCAGTGTGATAGTGCAGGCAGGCATCCAGAGACTCATTTGGGAACCAAACATTGGTGTGCCCTGAATACTTTGGACTGTGAGACTCATCAGGACCGTTCTAAAAGCCATGGATAGTTGTGTGTGGTTCAACTAAGGCAGCTATCATTCTATCATTCTTCTGACACAGGAAAATTATGTTTATGGAGTGGTGCTTCAGAAACCACTTGGAGGTGTTACATAACACACAGTAAAAGCATCGCATTTCTGAAACTACAGAAAGTTCTCAATCCCTAATCTTGCCCCAAGTTTTCAGATAAATGGTGATGGATGTGAATGAGTTTGGGCCACAGAATTTGGCAGTCACTGCTGTAAGTGCTTAGTGGTGTCCTGAGGAGGAAGATATGTGACAGGGATCATTTATAAAGTGCTGTCAAAATACATCAGCACCTACACTGAATGGGTGAAGGTGATGTGACATCACACATGCACACGTACACGCACTCTCATGTCTTGCCATCAGTACACTGAGCGTGCAGAAGGCAGTTCTCACCACCTCCATTCTTGGATCTGCACATTATCTTGCCCCACTGAGAGCCAAGGATTATATCATGGGCATCATTCTGTTAACACGGTGACACTGAGCTCAAGATGTACTTGATGATCTCTGTACACGTGTATTCCCAATTTGTCTTATCTCTACTCTAAACCACTTTCAATTCTCTGCTGGGCTGGGGCATCCAAATAAAATGTTCATATAAAATGTGAGCAGAAAGATGTAAGCCCTCCATCTGTGGATGTTCCACTAGAGTCATGGACAAACAGGAAGCAGCCTACTGAACTGATAGAGCTTATCATGTCAAGAAAACCACAGGGTTAACATGGTTGAGGAGCAGCTGCCGTAGTAAGGTTGAGTGTAATGTGTGGAAATGACTCGAACATGAAAATATATAAGGACGAACATGCCAGAAAGAAAGGAGAGCCTGGGGAAAGAATAGCAAGTACAGAAATAGTTGAGGCTGAACAGGCCTGATGGGTTCCCGGGATTCCCGAGGGCCTTGGCATGGGAAGACAGGTCCGTGCAGAGCTGGGCATGGTAAGAAGTTTACATTTTTCCTTACAACAGCAAGAAGCAGGGAGATCTATCTACAATTCTCACTCTGGAGGCTCCATGACACATGATGTCCCTAAGCAAAAACAGGCAGAGGTTGTCTTGGTTATTTTCTGTCTGATCTGGAACCCTCAGCAGTTGAAGTGGCCCATTCTGACTATAGCACTTCACACAGCAAATGTCTTCTTTTCCTGGCTTCTGGGTCTCCATGCCTTTTCTTGCCTAGCATTTCCCTAGATGAGCTTAGCTCTCTCCTGTTTTTAAGAAGCATTTGTTTTCCAAGGATTTCCTCTTACTTCTGCCTCCTAACCATCTTCTGTGATCATAAGCATGTACCACTATCTCTGGCATTTAAATTAATTTCTATGTGACCATTGATATTTCATCCACACATTAAAAAAAATACTTGGACCAGAGAGTCATTCATTCTGTGCTAGTGTTCATAGAAAACAATACAGTGAAATCCCCAGATGCAGAAGTTGCCGAGTTCCCTTGGTATATGTTGAATTGACTAAGAAGAGCTCGCATAAAATTCTTACTGGTGTGACAGGGGAATAGGAATTTAAAATGTTAAATCAAGATTACCATGTGGAAGAAGCCAGTTTGAACAGGAAGACTGAACATGATTTCTCACCTGGCATCATCTGACAAACATGCCAAAACATATCATGAACAAAGTCCTTGAAATACAAAAAGAATGGAGGGGACACAGAGAAGCACACACCAGTACAGAGGAGCACACTCCAGTACAGAGGAGCACACTCCAGTACAGGGGACCACACTCCATTGTTGGCTGCCCTTCAGAGCTCTTTCTCAGCTCTCTATCCCACCTTCCCTCATGAGAGACACTTTTCCTTCCATAATCTGTCCATTCCTCACTTAAGGGCATGTATGATCTTTTCTCCATCTCTCCTCCAGGTGGCTGGGGAATTCCACCTAACCTGTACATTCTCTTTAAACTCCTAATAGAATCACCATTGATCTTCCTTCTGAGTCCATTTTTTAAACACTTTTATTAATAATGAACTACAAATGCTGAAAGGGAGCACCAGTTTTTTCTGGTGATATTAGTTTTGTTCCATGTGGTCTATATAGTAGGATCTGCTCTCTGATTGGACAGATCATCTATCTCATCACCACCCTGTTCATTCCAGTGGATAGTTTTGACGTGCTGCTATCTACAACAGCATCGTGAAATGAGTGGTATTTTTTTTAAAAAGAAAATCTTTATTTCCATAGTTTTGCTTGTATGTGACTGTCAGGATTTTTTCAGTCCAAACCCACAGTAGTGTCCTCTGAATTAAGATTATCACTTAGTCCTCCACAGAATAAATTATTTTTCCTCAGTCCATCATGATATGTTTTACCAGAAACACAGACTGTTGGATCAGAAGCTCCTGGAATTTCCTATGATTCTGACTCCAGCGGACATATTGAATCCAGCCTAGGACTCTGTGACCTCTAATCTGCATGAATAGATGTGGGTTTGAACCTTCTTCTATCAAGTGTCAGTGTGTAGTTAAATGCTTTTATATAATGAATCAATATTTAACATTGATATTATCATATCACTTCTATCCTAGGGTTGAAGGTCTTTTTAAGAATTGCTCAAAAGAAGCCTGCCTATCTTTCTCCAAGAGCCACTGGTCAGTGTCCATCTCTCTCTGCTTTCCTGGTGCATTAGTACGGTTCCCCAGAGAAACCAGCCACAGGAAGAGGAGTAATCCAGGACTCTGCTTCCAGAATCATGGAAATTGTCAAGTCCAAAGCCTGCAGGTTAGATAGGCCAGGAGCCTAGGAAAGCCAACTCCTCAGCCAAGTGACCAGTCGCAGAATTCCCTCATGGTGGGACCATGGTCTGATGTTCTCTTTGGGCCTTCAAAGTATTGAACACAACCCACTCCCATTAGGCTGGACCACATGCTCTGCTCAATAGCTACAAATTGAAGTGTCGGATTCACTTTTAAGTCCTTCATCATCTCCACTCTGCCTGGTGTTTGGCCATCTGGTTGGGCACTAAGTGACCAAGCTAATAAGTGAATCCAACTACCATACCTGTTGTAAGCATCACCACTGACTTCAAATTTCCTTCCCTCCTGTGGCTTCTACTTGTTCTGGTCCTGATGCATACTGATCTCCTCTCTTTCCATTTCTATCAGGAACACAGACCTGGGACTCTAGCTGCAGCTCCATCAGGATGCACAGTATCAGGAGGTGTACCTCTGGAGTGTCAATTTCTCTCTCACTTAATGGGGCTTCTAATAGCAATTAACAAAAGCCTATAGCATTTCCTTCGACCTCTGTTTACATTCATTCATGAAAACTGGCTCTCAGGCCCTTGAACTGTCTTAGAATAAATGTATCAATGAAGAAAAGGCAAGGAGTCCTTCTTAGCTCATGTGTCCGGTACATCTCAACAGTAAGGCTCATTTGAGATCAGTTCCTTGCTATTTCACCCCAAGGTCCCATCATTATCTCAGGCCATGTCTAAGTGTGATGCCCCCTTGCAGACTGATTATCTGTTCCACACATTCCCCAGTTGAAGCTTCTATAAGCACACCTTTACAGCAGGTCACAAGAGCCATATGACCTTCCTCAGACATTTCTCACAAAAGTCAGAAATTATAGAGATGTGTTTGAACTCCACTTAGGTCATTCTCATTTGAAACTATTCAGCTGTTCATCTGTAAGAAATATTCCTAATTATGACATCTCATTCTGACGTGGATTGACAATGTAAGGGAAACAGCTCTCTCATCTGTCATGTCTTTCTTGAACATATGAACTCCCAAACACATTTCTCAGTTGTAAAAATCACCCAACACTGCACTATCTAAACAGAAATAATAAAAATCTCAGCCTACTTTCTGGGAAGATTGCATCCAGCTTGTCATTAAACAATTAGCTGTCTGATCAGTTGGATCCCGTAGTTCCTGGTGCTAGTCAGCAGGCCCTCGGCTGAGGGCAGAGCTGTGTTTTGTACACTCAGGTTTCTAAAATACTCAGTTTCATGCTCACTGCACAGGTGTCGCCTCCATTGCTTCATTGTTTAGGAAGTCATCGGGGAAAGGAGGGATCAATACCTATGTCACCACCCCTTCCAGAGCACACTCTGGCATTGTCAGCTCTGGAGGACTTCTTCCCACCTTCTCACACCAAACAGGGCACCGAGAACAGTATTGTCTCCAGAGTAACACACTGATGGTTACACAGGCAAACCCTAGATGATCCTCATTTTAATTCACTGAGGGACAAATTCTTGCTTCTTTGCATGGACAGCTGAGACCCAGTAGCCCTCTCCTTGTTGGGTATGATGGCTGCAATTTTAGAAAACAGAAAGAGCATTAGTAGACAATGTCCTCTCCCTGTGTTACAAGAGACAGACCTGGTTGCTGACCTTGTTGAGTAGACAAAATGTCAGGTCTTGAACATAGCAGCAGGAACTGAACCTTACATATATTTGAGCTGGATGCTGGACTCCACTCTACTACCTAGATGACCTCCTGACTGAACTTCGTTGAGTATCCCTGGAAGACTAGAAGTGTTCTTTATATCCGAAGACTCAGCAGGAGGAAGTTAGGTTAGTAAGCAGAGGTAGGCAGAGGACTTACATCCAGGTTACCACATCTTAGCACTTTGCCTTGGGTGTAAGTGTCCTGAATAGCCTAGCTGTGGGGCTGCTTGCCTCCTTTGTTCAGTGCCCTACAGTCTATCCTTCAGAATTTTTCCACCCAATGTTGGGCAGCAGCTGATGCTTCAACTGCAGACACAGACGTCCCCACCCAAAATGTCCTACTCAAGTGGTTTCTCCTCTTCGAAAATCATCAAAAGAGGGAACACAGCCAACAGGATCAGTTCCAGACAAGCCATACTGACACCTCAGGGACTCAGTGTCTGTAAGCTGAGGCATCTGTGGTGTCCTGGCCTTAGTGTTCTGCTGTGAGACAGACACAAATTAAAAAGAAGATGCTTACTCTCCTCATTGAGAAATGAGGAACAGCTACTCCTCTTTCCGTTAGTTTAAAGAGTGCACCTCACAGATCGTGTGGTTATTTGCACTGAGTCATCTCTTTGGCACGGATCTTTTTGTGGGTTGGATTGGGCTACCTCTGTCAGCCTGTGATCTGGAAGTATATTCCTCTGGTCCCCACTTTGAATGAAAAGAGCCCTCTTCTCTCCCAGGTTCACGGGCTAACCTTGGATACTCTGCTCCAGGATGCAAAACTACCTCCTACCACGGAGATAGAAAAGCTTGATTTTCCTCCAGGTGAAACTGTAAACAGCCAATGCAGATGTCATTCCAACTACCAGACAAATTTGGGATAAATGGACAAATGAAGGTGTTCAGTTCTCTACTTAAATACTAGTTTCTGCGTATCTTGGAAACATGAATTTAGTGGGTTTCATTTGCCTGGACACATAATGAAGCAACATGTCTCTCGTCTTTGAGCATACTGCCTGTGAGGTGCCATATTCTGCTAATGCTTATTCAAACACCAAAAGTATTATTTATCCCTATGAACTTGACGGGAAGGATTTCTGAGTTGGGAGAAGATTTGGGTGGTAATTATACCTTTTTCAATGGGCTCAACTATAAATATCCCCCAGGGGAGTTCCAGAATGCACCTGTTCAGGCTCAAAAGACAATATCCCAACCTAAGCTGCTTTGGACTTCAGACAGGAGCCCCAGAAGGATTGCAGGTGTAGGGAATGGCTTTCCTAATGATCTCTATTGACCTGAAGATGAGATGCACAAGGACACAGTCACCTTTGAGCCCTTTCTGAAATGCCATTAATCAAGGGAAGACTTAGCTTGCAAAACAGAGAAGAGACTGGGGTCCATACCCACCTACAACAGCAAGGAACTTTGTCCAGGGCATAACGACAAGTTCTACCAGTCTACTCATTTACCCTATTCCTCTTTAAGAAATGCCTACCATCCCAACTACCAACTGCCCATGAAAGTATTTAAACCTTGCCCATCTGGATCCTCTTTACACTTTACATTGTGTGTGCTCTTATGGACTTAGTATTAATAAACTTCCATGCATTTTCTCCTGTTAATCTGCCCACTGCTAGTGTGCCTCACAATCTCCATACTCAAACACTGGATCTACACAACATAGCTAGAACCTTCCCAATATCAATTAGCATCTTTACTATGTCAAAACCATAATGTTAAACATGGTTTTGCCATTCATCTTCCACATAAAGGAGCTCAAGAAAAGAAGATGGGAATAGAAATATAGGTTAATGCTGTCACAAAAACTTTCAGAATAGCATATATTACAGCAAACCATAATAATCTCATCATTTTAGTGAGGCTGAGAACATATTCTTCAAACAAAGAAATTGTCAAGGATCTAAAGACAGTTCCACCATTATGAATGAGATCTTCAATGTCACCTTTAGGTCCATGTGCTGAAGGCTTGGTCACCAGGCTGATGTGCTGGTGAAAAGTAGTGGAATATTTAGAATGGTGGGGTCTTGTCATGACATCTTTTAATGTCAACTTTATTTACACCCTGAAAACCTTGGAAGAGAGTTTCAAAGAAGATGGCTTACATTGTATTGTCCTGTGAGCATGTCTGTGGAGAATTGTCTCAAGGATTATTAAGTTAACTGATGTAAGAGGACCCAACCCACTGTGAGCAGCACCATTCCCTAGGCAGGGGTCCTGAAGAGTGCAAGAGTGGGGAAGCTGAGCTGACCAAAGCAAGTGACTGATTATGCTTGTCTGCATCCTCCTTCTGCTCCTGAGTGTAGACATAACGCAAGATGCTGTTTGAAGTTCCTGCCTTGTCTTCCCCAAAATAATGGATCATAACCTGGAATTATAAGCTGAAACTCAACCAGGAAACAACTCCTGTGGAAAGAAATCTCTACGGAAAATTCCATTTCATGCCAATTTGCAGGGTGGTCCCAAAATAAGCCCCTTTCTCTCTTGCTTTTTGTCAGAGTGTTTTGTCATGGTAATGGAAATTAGGCTATCATAGGCCTGGTGGAAGAAGGTGAAGCCGTTGTTGGTATGCTTTTGAAAGTGCTTTGGGGACTCTGGATCTTACTGTTCTCTATCTTTGCTTCCTGTCACCATGAGATGAGCAATTCTGTTCTACCTCGTGCACACATACGCTCTATGCCATTCAGATCAGTAGGGCTAAATCACAATGGATCAAAACTTGTGAAATCATGAGCCAAATAAGCCTATCTTTCTTAACATCTCATCTCACATATTTTGTCACAGGCATGGAAAGCTGACTGGCATGTCTCTTTAACGATGATCCCTTCTTGAATTTACCCCATTTGGTCCTAATGGAGGTTGATGTCTTCAAGGCAAGACAAAGCTTTTCTGCTGCCATCAGTTGGTTGACCATGACACCCTCTCTCCATATTTTGCTCTGATTTCTTCCTCTAACCACAGTGACCATCTTTTCAGATGCTGCACCGAGCACTACAGTGGTCGAAAGATGATTTCACTGTGGAGACCCCGACAACCGAAAGCTTTAGCACTTCTGCATCTGGCACTGAATTATTTCCAGGCACAACCTCTATGAAAAATTGCATCCCACCAATAGTACACTGTGGTTTTGGGCATTTCTCAGAATTTTGAATGTTTCGGCTTCCATAAAGATTTTAGGAATGCATGAACTCTCATTAGTATTGTTATTGAAATTGGGAATATTAAAATTTGCATAAAATGTTTCAACATATCTCTTGCACATGTATTGAAGGAGACTCCATGAGATGCCTTTGTGATGAGTCTGGAAGGAAGTGTCCAATCTGTGATAATTAACATTACCTAGAAGAAGCTTTAAAAAATACTAAATAAACATACTTGAAGATAACCCCCCCATAGAAAATATCAATTTTCCTTCAGAAAAACACCTTCAAAATGAAAGACATCTATGACCCTGATTCTACCTACATAAGCATTGTTCTATTAACCAAATTTAAAACAGAATGGTCACACTAAGGAAAGAGACTCATCCGAGGGCCCCATAGTTCATGAACCACCAAGCTACTGAAAAGGGTGCCTTAGATGAGATATAAGCAGGAGGTACAGCATCCTCAGGACTGAAGGTAAGAGTGTATTTCTCTTAGCAGAAGATAAGAATTATAGATATCCTCAGTCACACAATGTTTTCTTTGTTCCCTGCTGATATGTGCCCTTTGTGCCCCCAACTGTCTTGGCTCCTTAGAACACTGAGCCAGGACTATAATTTGCATGATTATATGTAATTCTTTACTTTTCTTATTTTTGAAAATTTCATTTTTCATCACGGATACCACACCAATGCCTTTTTTTAGCATTTAAAACTCTGGCTTTATATAAGCATACTTATACATTGCTTTTGTTCTTTTCATTAGCATGCTAATTATTAGCACACTAATTACTGTAATGGGTTCCATTACATTGTTATACATTATACATTCTGTGGTAGTTTGAATGTATGAGTCCCAATAAATGGAACTGTTTGGGAAAGATTAGGAGGTGTGGCCTTGTTAGAGAAAGTGTGTCAGAGGGGGTGAGCTCTGAGGTTTGAAAAAAACCACACCAGGCCATCTATCTATCTATCTATCTATCTATCTATCTATCTATCTATCTATCTATCTATCTATCTATCTATCTGTCATCTATTTATCTATGTCTCTTTCCCCCTGCCCCCACCTTACTGCTTGTAGATCAGGATGTGCAGCTTGGGGGGTTGGGGATTTAGCTCAGTGGTAGAGCGCTTGCCTAGCAAGCGCAAGGCCCTGGGTTCAGTCCTCAGCTTCGGGAAAAAAAATCTAGGATGCACAGCTTGGAGCTACTGCTCCAGTACCAGGTCTGTTTCCTACCATGATGACCATGGACCAACCCTCTACTGTTGTAAGCAAGCCCCCAATTAAGTGATTCCTTTCTTAGTTTTTCCTTGGTCATGATGTCTCCGCATAGCAATAGACCAGTCACTAAGACTCACACATACAATGAATTTTTAATCATGCTGCTACCAAATCTTGCAGCTTCCTTCCCCCATGATTTGATTTCCTTTTCCCTTTCTGAAGATACTCATTTTTTCTTCTGTTTTCCACCTTTATATCTACCTTTCTTTTCTCTTTCTTTCTCTCTTTCTTTCTTTCTCTCTCTCTCTCTTTCTTTCTTTCTTTCTTTCTTTCTTTCTTTCTTTCTTTATTTCTTTCTTTCTTTCTTTCTTTCTTTCTTTATTTCTTTCTTTCTTTCTTTCTTTCTTTCATTCACCCAATAAGTTCCCCTAGGGTTGCTTAAAGGAGATACCTGTGACCCCAATTTGATGCAGCTCTTAGGAAGGCAATGATGCCTTCATCTGACCGTGAGTTCACATGGTCCTTACTCTAAAGTCAGTACTCCCTGACAGCCTTCCTTCTTCTCTTCCCCCCGCCCCCCATGCTGGTCACACCTGATATCTTTTAAGCCTGGCTTCTTTTATGGAAGTTATTTTGATAATGCCTCTGTATTTTCGAGTGTGAAGTCATTAACTTTTGCTGTATAGTATTCTGCTACATAAAGACAAGTATATGTATAGATCATCCATTTGGTGGGGAGTCAGTCATTTCAGACTCAAGGTCACTAAAAGCATTTCCATCACCAAACAGCCATACAAATCTCTCATGGGGGAACATCTACGGAAAATAATTCCTCAGAAGTTAGATGGATAGCTAATAAATATAGTCTCAATCTTTGACTTACTATAAGGTTTCCAAATTTTAATATCTCTTCCAACCAACTGTGCACAGGGTTCTTGCTGCTAAACAACTGCATTAAAAAAAAAAAAACCCAACCAACCAACAAACAAACAGAAAACAAAACAATAGCAGGCCTAGCAATCTTTTGAAAACCTCAGACTTCACTGGAGGTTTCCTCATTGTGATTTCAGTTTTCACTTTTCTAGTTATGTTAATGAAGTTGAATTGCTCAGTGCAGTTTTGTTAAATTCCATCTGCCCAGAGAAATATTCTCTACAGATCCAAAGTACAGACTGGGATGGCCTTGCAATGAGGAATGAAGTCTTACAATGTTCTAGTATTTTCTACAGGTGTCTGGATAGGCAATCCTATGAAAGCTTTCTCCATGGTTGAGGTAGCCCACCGCAGTGCTGCCAGGCAATGATCTTCACTGTCAATCTGACTGGATTTAGATTCATCTCCTAGATTCCTAACTGTACAGAAAATGTGACAACTACTTCCCACTGCCACAGCTGGAGCCCCTTCTGCTGATCCCCACAATGATAGTCTCTATGCCCTAGAACTGTGAGCGGAACCAAGCACTCCCTCCCTCCCTCCCCTCCCTCCCTCCCTTCTTGCTTGCATTGTGTTTGTTTCTTATTTTGTCACAGCAAGAGACAGATAACCAACATAGTGGGTTTTCATTTCCTCCCATAGCTGGGAAACTGATGGAGGTCTTCATTCATCCCTGCTAGAAGATTCTTACAAGCAGATGGAGTCAGCAATGGTGGAAATGCCCATGCCTGCAGCTGCTTCCAAAGGAGCTGGAGATGCTGCAAAAACACAGCCAGGGAGAGATGGCTCCTAACCTCCCCAGAGCCTTGTCTGTCTTCCAGGCTATGTGTGTTTCTCTACGTGATTAGAAAAGAGAGAATTTCTGAAGAATAGATCAGGAGCTGCAAAGAATTATCCTTATATGTGTTGTTTTTTTAACCTCAGCATTGAGAATCTAGTACATAATCTAGGTGCTTTGTAGGAACGAAGGGACAGGGATTGTTGGTTTGGTTTATGTGGGGTCACGGCTGGGAAGTCTCACTATTTGCTGTTCGTATATAAACATCAGACAATAACAAATATTTCAAGTATGATTTCTACTCCCTAAAATATAATCTTGTCTAGTTGTGGTATAGGTAAGGAGAGAGGGGGAAATTCTGATCCATCACTGTAATTCCAGTGAAGACACTGCCTGCCCCAGCACTCCTGGGGTCTCTCCCAGAGCAATGAAAGCCAGTGCAGCTGGTGGAGTGCCAACCTGATTCCACAGCCTACCCAGCGCGCCAGCAGTGGCCCTTGAGTTTCACAGATGAGTAACGCTCAACTGGAAACAGGGACATCCTTGGCACCTCTGGCTTACTGAAGTGTTGTTATCTTTATTTAATAGCCAGAAAGTCAAGCAATCAAAGCGTTGGCATCCATGGCACCTCTTACCCAGCAGTCCTGCAGTTGTGCTCAACAGAGTGAGTTCTGTCTATACCACTGATGAGTGAGCACCATGCATGGCCATGTGTGAGGTGTGCAGCAAAGCTAAAGTGTGCACACACCATTGACAACCCTGTCTGGGTCATATACACATGTGTGCCATCTATTTTCTGTGTGCGAGTGTGTGTGTGTGTGTGTGTGTGTGTGTGTGTGTGTGTGTGTGTGTGTAGATGTGCATGTCAGGGGTCAACCTCCACTTTGCAGTCCACCTTGCCTTGCAAAATGATCTCTCACTACACTGAAATTATCAAGGTAGTCCAGTCTGGCTGGCATGAGCTCAAAGAATCTGACAAGCCCTGTACGTACACACACACACACACACACACACACACACACACACACACACACACACCATGCCCTGGTACTCAGGCCTGACTTTCTGACATGGATTGGATTCTGGATGCTGAATTCAGGTCTCTATCTTGTGCAGCAAGCTCTATGCTGTTCAAAGCGCACTCTCCCCAACCCCATCTACTTTCTTTTCCTATCAACAGTGACATCATGGGAAGAGGGGATGATGAGGGATTGAGGTCAGTGGTGGGGAGCCAAGGCCAGCAGTATTTTGACTTGGAGGTTAACTCCTGAAGTGTGCCCTAAGATAAGACTGATAAGAAAGAAATACAACCACCCTTGACTAAGGAGGGGAGCTGAATGGAACTCAAATTCATGAAAAATTCTAGAACCTTTCCTGCTGGTCCCACTGCCTTCACCTACAGCCTCTCTGCTACTGCTACGTTGCTTCCATTTGGTTAGAAACAAACTTTCAGGTGGAGATCAGACAAAGTCAGGGGCCCCAGGGAGTCAGAGGATAAAGGTGCTTGCTACCAAGCCTGAGGATCTGAGTCCAAGGCCAGGAATCACATGAAGGAAGGAGAGATCCAACTGCTGCAAGTTGTCCTCTGCCATCCACAAGTGGGCCATGGAACTTGTGAGATGGGAGTGGGGAAAGAGAAGTTAGTTTAAAAAAACAAAGGAAGGGACTGGAGAGATAGCTCAATGGTTAGAGTACTGACTGTTCTTCCAGAGGACTCTGTTGTTCCCAGTGCACACATATGGCAGCTTGTAACAGTCTGTAACTCTAATTCTAGGGGATCCATTGGCCTCTTCTGGCCCCCATATGCATTCCCTGCATGTGGCACACAGACACACATGCAGGAATACCACCCATACACATAAAATAAAAATAAAGCAATGCTAATTTTGACATGATTTAAATATTACGCAAACATAGGAACATCTCAACGCCGTGAGTATGTGCCGTCTTTAAGTGTGAACTGGTTAAAACGTAAACAAGAACACTTGGCCTGTGATCTCAGCACTCCGCTCCTCCCACCGCCGTCTCTGCTCTCTGCTGCAGCTGAGTGTCTCCCCTTTCTCTCCCTCTTCCGCCTTTGTTATGTGTCTCATCATAGGTTCTGCCTCCCCCACAATCCTGAAGCCAAACTTCACTGTGCATTTGTCGGGAGGCTTCTCTGTCAACGCTCAGATTATTTCCTTGGACCTGATGACAATATGCTCTGGCCTCTGCTCCAGCAGTAGAACATTGAGCCCACCCTGCTGGCCATAGCCTGGGTAACTGAGCATGAGGTGTTGGACACAAGGGTGGTGCCACCGTGGGGGTGGAAAACTTCCATTCTCAATGAGCGAATCTCAGTTTTCCAGCTCATATGGGTTTCTTCCAGATGGTTTTGAATGCGATTGTCTAAGACCCACTGTGCTCTTGAGGAGAGCCCTCCAGTCCTCAGGGGGAGTGAGTTTCATGGTAAAATGATTCTGCCTGGTCCAGTGTGCCCCTACATTCTTGCACAGCATAACCCTGGGACCTACAGTGTCTGGTGTGTGGTTTGGTTCCTAGGTGCAGTTTGGCTATTGAGATAGTACTGGTTCTTATAACCAAAGGCTGATCTCAGGCTCAGGCTTTCTCTGGTAGCCTTGCAGAAACTTCTAACCTTGTGGCTAGCAGATCCCCCCAGCTGAGAATCCCTGGGAGAACCGTTACCAATGGGGTTTGCAGCTGGCTATAGTGTCCCACGGTGCAGCCTCCCCTGGTAATAAAGGAGCTCAGACACTAACTGAACAGGAATAGGGTGGAGCTGTGGGTGTACGGAGCACGTGTCAGAAAGCAGAGTAGCTTAGGGGCAGCAAGTCACTAATTTAGCATATTGATGGGTCCAAATACAGAGACCAGAGGCCATGTGAGTAAAGCCTGTTCAAGGCTCTGGAGAAGACAAGCCAGCCCTCTCCACTGAAGTTCTACCTAAGACAACTTATAAAGCATCCTGAGGTGACTACCTCCTTCCTGCTTTTGAGAATTACATTGTGCTAATTTTACCAGATAACACTACATATTTGTGTGTGTCTGTGCATGAGTGCGGGCGCGCATGTGCGTGTGTGTGTGTGTGTGTGTGTGTGTGTGTGTGTGTGTGTGTAGGTCAACTTTGGGTGTCCTTTCAGCATTTTCTCCTTTGTTTGTGGAGACGGGATCTCTCGCTACAACCCAGTGCTTATGAATTAGGCTGGACTGTGTGTCTAGAAGCTCCAGGGACTCTCCTATCCTGTGTCCCCAGGAATGATACTCCAAAAGAACCCAAAGGTGTGCCCAGTGCTGGACTCAGGGCATTTCTCTGTGATTGTGATTGATTACATGGTCATCATTTCATAGCTGGGACCTGGTCCCAGCCCCAGCTTTGCACACATTTACCTGTGCTTTACATATTTAAGATGTTCCTGCTCCTAGGAAGCTACAGTGCTGTGTACTAATGTTCAACTGACTTTCCTGCATAGACACTATCATAGAGAGTGGTACAGACATTTGAAGAAGAATCCGAGGAGGAAAGATGTTAGGAATAGATGCTACAGAGCCAGGAGATAGGGAGAATCCTGATGATCAAACGGGGAGGATGCTCAGAAACCCAGACCTTCTGAGCCATGACCTATTCTGACTTTGGACCTATTTTCAGAAGGTGCTGTGTTTTCAAACACTAATCACGCCTGTGTGAGGGGGCTTCATATCACCGAGGAGGGAGAGCCAGATTGCCACTGAGTTCCCTGGGGCAGAGGAGCCCTGCACCCAAACAGGCTTGACCCTGTAATTCATCTCCCAAGCAGAGAGGCTGTTTCCAGGGAGGACTCCACAGCAGGTGTGTCACCTCACAGTAACTCATAACTACAAGCTTCAAAGGCTCTCTCACCATTATACACACATATGGACCAAGACTGGAGCACATGAAAGAAAGAAAGAAAACCAGACTTTGGACAGTTATGATCCAGGGGCATTATAGTGTCACCAGAACACCCAGCCAGTGACAAAAGATGCAAACTTGGGTTCCAGAAGCCACAAGAAAAATAGATTTCCCTGGGACAAGAATTTCCAGGTCACAACTTCCTATAAAGTCATTCCCGATTGGCCACAGTTTCTCAAGGATCCAGGTGTCTTGCAGACCTCCACCCTGCTCTCCTATCACATACTCGAGGAACCTCAGAGGCAGGCATTGAGACCAGAGCAACCCCCAGACTTGATTCTGAACCAACTTTTTCCCAGCAGGGAAAAATGGTCATAGGACCAGAGCAGGGAGATTTAATGTGAAGCAATGGCCTTCATATGACGAAACTTCCTACGGAAGCTGCTCCAGAAGGAGACACCCTTGCACATTAGGGGAAAGGAACACTGGATTAAAATACGCCTGTTGAGAAACTAAAATGTTTCAAAGGAAGATTTATATAAATGATATTACTTTAAAAATAATGTTTTGTTCCACTAGAATGAAACATTCGATTTCTGTTGCAGTACATGACATGGCAAGTTGAAGGGTTAGTCTGTTGATATTCAAGTATTTGAAGTTTGTGAAATAGGTTTCTGTCAAGAATGAAAGGGACTCTGTGGATTTATTTCACCAATGGCATTTTATTTTCTTACTATTCATTGAATACCACAAAATAAGACCAGGGAGTAAAACAATATATTTGCCTTCTCTTAGTCACCAACTGCTATCAGAGATGAACTTTTAAAAGAGTTTTAGGAAATAAAATCAGTGGTAAGCATGAGACTTCAGTTAGGCAACATGGCATGAACAGGTTCAGCCTTGGGGTACTAGCTAGTCGTTGTAGGGATCCTGGTGACACAAGCCTGGAAGGGCCACACCTGGAACCACGTGTGGGAAGAGACAGGCTAAAGAGGCATCTGGTGAAGATCTGTAATGGGGTTTGGCACCCTACAAGCACTGGGAGGGCCAAAAGTTCTTTGCCACTGTGTCTCTGCTCACAGAATCAGCTCTAAGCATGGAGAAGTCAGCCCTGCCTTGTCTGTCTCTGTGTGGATGTGGATGCCCCAAAGCCACTCACTGTGAGGTGCTCTGCTGCTACCTAAGGCACTGAGATGTCTGACCACTCACCTGCCAGAAACAGGCATCAATCATGCAGTCCTCACAGTGAATGTGAAATATCACCTGAATCCCAATCAAGCCCAAGTGCCAAGAACTGCCCGTCATCCAGCCCAGGTGAGACTGTGATTAACAGGGCTTCCAAGGCAACTGATGAAGAATTAGGAACCCACAAGCCCCCAATTAACAGAGCAAACATGAAACTGTCATTCGATGGAGCCACAGAGACTTAGCCGGAATGTGAAATTTAAATGAGTCATAAGCCAGACTCTTAGTTATCAACTCAAGCGTTGATAGAACATTGAAAAGTGAAGGGATCTCACATCTCATCTTGGTCTCTACCCAACGGAGGATGGGCAAAATGCTGGGTGCTGCAGAACCCCAGGGCTCAGTTCAGCTGCCTTTCATGACAGCAATGTGCAAGGCACGGAGAAGGGTGAATGTCACGTGGGTAACCATATTTAAAGAGCAGGGAAGATACAGGATGGGCAAGCTTTTCAGCCTCTGAGAGGGAGAGAGTTGAAAAGGATACTTCAGATGATGTTGAGACATGAAGACATCTCTATTCCACAGCAGATCATGCCATCTATGGCCAGAAATACTCATTTGACACTAGATTCCTGTGGCTATTGATCTCGTTATTGACATAACTAACCCTAATCCATGCCAGTGGCCTCATGTAATGTTCCAGCTCGATTAGCATGCTACGGAGGTGGGATATGAAAAGGGACCACCGAGTGGATGGGTATTGCACACTGGGTATATTTCATAAATACTTCTGACCTGTTTAGACGGAAGTATGCTGATTATCATAACAGACCAACAGAAGGCAAAAGAAATTTGGAGAGCAGATATAGTTCACACATAGCTTAGTCAGGCAGACCAACAAGAGGTGCTGAAGGATGGCTTGTGAAGGGGGGTATCATTACATATTTTGTATACCACTTTTTCAGCCCTTAAGTTGGGTTCTGAGCTAAACCAAAGCTTTCTTTGTGCCAGGCAACAGGTGCCTTGCTGAGGGTAGAGTACTTTCTATAACCAGAACACGCTCTCACTTTTTGTTTCTCTTTGTTTAACAAGAGGATGCAGATTGGACAGACTGGTTCTCCCAGCATACCTCCACACCAGCCTACCACACACTCAACCCACTTTAGTAAACAACTGTAGACATTGCCAGATAAACATTTCATGTGGAATGTTCTAAAGTGGCATGGACTCCCTCTGTGCCTCTGCCTCACACAACAAACAAATCCCCACAGAGGAACTGGAGAGACACTCAACACACACAGAGGATTTCATCAACTAGGTGGCAACCTCCCTGTCCTTACCAGGAAAATCCAACACACTGACCCTTTGGTCCACTGATCCCACCAACAGGGCACTTATATCAGACCAGACAGCCACAGGCAGGCTGAAGTTATCTTGCTGAGAAATGGTCCTCAAGTTGGCAAAGTTATCACTGTCAAGATGCTCCTTGACCCACAGACCTGAGCTTCTGGGGATCCCCAGAGGTCTTCTGTCCTTCAAAGGTATTTGTCATCACTGACCCTACCTTAGAGACAATCATCTTTCCCAAATCTGGGAAAAGGCCCTGATTGCTGGGCAGCTGTGGACGTGGTGTCTGCCTCCAGTCTGCATTTCGGCATAGTGAGTATATTGGAGGCAGAAACCCCACAGGTCTCAGCTCTGACCTGCACCCAGTGCACCCAGGAGACCAAGTGAGGACATTAGGGCCCCCAGCGTGTACTTCCTGTCTGAAGTGACCTCCTATCTCTGTGCCTGCCCCAGAACAGCCCTAGAGATGTGTTTGAAACTCAACAGACACACACAAGAGAGCAGCCTGTGTTCAAAGCAACAAAACCACACACCCAGAAGACAGCGGCCGCCAAACCACTAACTTCCCATTTGCAAAAAGATATTGGATCACTCACACCCTCAGGTTCAAGTGGGAAGTCCTGAGGTATAGTGTGTGAACACTAACCAGGTCTCCTACTTCCCAAGGAAATACTTCCGAGGTCTGCCCCCCACCCCCGATACATTTCTTAATGTGGGTTCCCGCCCCGCAGCACTCACCATCACGTTGCCCTGCATTTTAGCGGTCTTGATCATTGCCTTTTCCTTCATTTTGCTTGGAGTCTTGAACCTCACTTCTGGCCCAGGGAAGAGTAACTTAATCCATTGTTCTGGTGAGCACCCAAGTGTAGACCCCAGCTGCAATCACTGGGCGGAGATGGTGTTTTGAAGAAAACACAATTCTGGCAGGTCCTGGTTTTCCTGTCCCTCAGTGTTCCCAGGTAGATCCCACTGAAATCAACTCTTCTTAGTAGCTGCCAGAAATCGGGAGCCAGGCGCTGGGGGTGCGGCTTGTAACAAAAAGCAAGCTGGGAGCTGCGGAGTGAGGACGTGGCTGCCTGTGAGCAAAGGCGTGTGTTCTCGGAGCTGGCTTTCAACACCCCGTGAGTGACAGCCGCAGCGTGGCAAGAGCCTTGTGCACTCCAGGACTCTGGGCGGAGATGCTTGGCTGACAGTGCTGGTCCCCCAAAGGTGGCGACACCGGGGGAGTGTGTGTGTGTGTGTGTGTGTGTGTGTGTGTGTGTGTGTGTGTGTGTGGTGTGTATACACGCGTGTGCGTGCTGGCCTTAGCCTCTACTGTGCAGAACCTGGAAGCCCTGGGCTGCAGCACGCTTCTGCTAGCTTAGCTACCAGGGGGATTGACCAGCAAGAGGGCGACTCCAAACAGGCTCCAGGGGGATCTTTGTGGGTGGAGCCATGCGAGATTAGGATGGATGAGCAGCCACCAACCTAGGGCTGCGCCTCCCAGATCAGGGAGCAGAGTTAACCGGAGCCAGACTCCATGGGTCCGCTGAGAGTCTGGCGAAGGAGCTAGAGGCAAGCGGGAGGAGCCTGAGTGACAGCTGATATTTAATGTGGTTTCGGGTTACTATGGGACACACGTGGTGTCTCCATGGTTGCACCGGGCACCTTGTAGTCGGTGGCCTTGACAGTGACGCTGCACCCTACAGAACCACTTGCTGGGTCCTTAGAGCCCCATCATGATGCTTGCTACCCTGGTCAGGTCACTGCCCTCCAGACCTCCAGCCAGCCACAGCCCTAATAGTGCCTTTGTTTCTTCAGTTCCGACCCTCAAGCCAGCACTGTTCTCCAAAGGCACAACCCAGCGGAACTCCAGACCCACTTCTATGTCCCCAGCTTCTCTTAGGGTGGCCAAGCCTGAATTCCAAGGTCTCCAACCCAGAGTACTCCCAGGATCATTCACAACCATGGTTTGTTCAGCATTGTCTCACACAGCGGGGAGTTCCAGAGTGCGTTGCTGAAGGCTGGCACGTTTTTTTTACTGATGGACCTAGAGCGCTCCAAACCCCAAATGAACTTAGGCTTGTGGAGGTGTGTGAAGGGCGCCCTCGCCTGCCAGGGAAGGGCAATGGCGGGAGCCAGTCTGGAAAAGAGTTTGGGAACTTCTCTCTGCCTATTTAACATTCACGAAAGATCTTCTGTAAGAAAAGAAACTGCAGGAATGGCTTACGCGGATTCCCACACAGTGTATGTGCACAACACAGTGTGTCGTGTGTAGCGACAGCACACCATCACATTCACTCTAAGTTGCTGGTAGCTGGCACACAGGTTTAAACCAAAGATCTGTGCTAAAGAGATGAAACGGGGAGATAAGTTGAGGAAAGTGGACTCTGCAGTGTGCCAGTCCACAGTAAGGATTGTGTCTTCTGGAAATAAAGCCTCCCATTAGGGTTACTTAGGATACTATAAACAGAAATACAGTATCAGTGCCAGATGCCCAGGATAAATCCCTCTCCAGCACCAGGTGTCCTGCTACAGTGGATGGGTTTGATCCTACATAAAGTCTCAGGGTCCCTGAGTGGCTGGAGGGGGAGTGTGGTTCTTTGAGGTATCCATCAGGGCAGAAATCCCACTCTTTGAGGTTCTCCTTTCTGGCCTTGAACACCTCCTAATCACTGCTTGATCTCATTTTCTCAGGGGTTAGGGCTTGGGGACTTGAATCTGGGGTACGTATAAGCCCTCGGGCCATAGAAGACCAGGTTAACATGAATGTTTTGAATGAGAAATATCCCTCAGGCTTGGACAATGAACCCTTGTTCTCCAGTTGGTGGTGATGTTAGGGAAGTTTAGGTGGTGTAGCCTTGCAGAAGAAATGTGTCACTACTGGGAGGACATTTGCCATTAAAAATGACAGTACTTATACTTCACTCTCGTTCTGCCTGCCTCTGGAGACGTGAGCTCTTAACTTCCTGCTCCAGCCAGCCTCTACTTCCCTCTGGAGCCATAGCAAAAGAAATTCTTCTATAAGTCGCTTTGGGATTTCACCATGGCAACTGAGAAGGAACTCATACAGCTGTCCACAGTTGCCTTCCCCTCAGAAGGTGGGGAAACAAAATAACAACAACAATGGATTCTTGTCACCTTGCCATATCCCTAGCAATGACTTCAGGAAATGAAAAGGAAGACAAACCCTCATGTCTAAGGAACCAGTGACCATCCGGAGCCCCCCGGGAGTTTGCCCCTAAAGCTCACCCAACAGCCCTGAGCCGTGCTGTTCTGAGCTTTGTTAGTTCTTCCCACTGTTTGTCCAAGGCCCACAGAGAAGTCAGAGAGAGTGGTCAGCCCAAAGAGGCAGAAGGGGAGGGACTAAGGCATCCTGGAGGTTCCGAGCCCATGGCTGCTCACTCCTCTGTAACTCATCCGCTTTAGCTAGTGCCTTGTAGGATGCAGAGGAGAAACAAGAGAGAAGAACAGGAGTGACTCCATGACAAAGAAGGGAGGTAGGAGAATAAGGAAGCAATGCTGAACATGGGATGATACCAATTTTTATATGAATTTTAGATGATACATTTTTGTAAGGAAATTGTGGCTTTCTGAATCTCTTCCTATCTCAGCCACTTTTTAAAATCTATACGGTTGCAATTCTGAGCAGGGATGCTGTCTGAGTCCTTTTGTCCCTATAAAAACACTACAGACTAACTCACAAAGGATAAGGTTCATGGTTCTGAAAATAGGCAAGTTCAAGAAGGGAGATTTTATATCTGACAGGGACACTGCAGAGAGTGCCACCCGGTAAAGCTGACTTGGGCCTACCTTCTTCTCCAAAGCCACGGATGACACCATCACTTCATCTAACTGACTGCATCCCAAAGGCCTGCTCTGTTTTCTAATATCTTACAAGATGTACTTCTCCAGGACACCCGAGGATCAGCAAACACAAATGCAGCCCTTAGGTTCACTCCCAAGTATCAACTGTCTCTTGAGGCTCCACAGTGGTCCCTTCAGCTCCCTTTGACATCTGTGGGAAGAGCGGACCTACTTAAGATTTCCATCTGCTTGAGGTACACAGTTTACCCTCGACTGTAGGCTGTTTACCTTTGTTCAGCATTGACATTGTCACCCCCTGAGCCCTGGCGGTCTGATTCCAGACCAGCCAACCAGCAGTCATTGGATATGTCTAAACTTTACATCAACCTTAATGTCTAGGGTGCTGGGTTTAGTGTCCATTAAAGCAACTCAGGTTTGATCCTTTTGGCTCAATACTCCTTTTTGCATTTGCAGTTGGGTAATATTTATAGCACGAACAAATTGTATCTGTAATCCTGTCTTGCAGCTTGCTATGTGAAAGTCACAAGAGTGTGACTACCTGAGTGTGCTATTTGTCTTCCTTTATATTAAAATGCCTACATGAATGTCCTTCAAGCAACAAATAGCAATTGACAGTGTGGCACATACACACTATGGAATAATATACAACTGTAAAGAAAAATTAAATTATGAACTTTGAAGGGAAATGGATGGAACTAGAAAAGATCATATCAAGTGAAATAGCCCAGACTGGAAAGCAAATACCTCAGTCTCTTCTGGAGGCTCCTAGTTTCAATTCTTTAGATGTGAGTACATAGCCAGTAGTCAGTACAAAAACAGGGGAAGTAAAATAGGACCATCAGGGTAGGGAGTTGGGGTGCAATAGACAGAGAAATAACAAGATAAAAGTCATCTGATAAGGGGACTAAGAAAGGGGGGCCCCTTGGGGAGAGGGAAAGTGAGAGGAGGGAGGGAAGGGAGGCAAATACAAGAGAAGGCAGTAGGTGAGTAAAATAAAAATAAGGATTTTAAAAGGCTATAAGGTATCATACTATTTAACACATTTATCAAACAAAGCAAAAACCTATAACTTTATGTTAGAGCTTCATGTAAAGATACATGAAATTACATACATACAACAACATCGATAGATAGATAGATAGATAGATAGATAGATAGATAGATAGATAGATAGATGATAGATGGATGGATGGATGGATGGATGGATAGATAGATAATAGTTTTAATGAATTTTTATCAGCTGGCATGACAAAACTCCCTCTAATAGTTCCTCCTAAAGACGATCTTAAAAACTATCAGAAACAGACATGAGAAGCCCCATTTCAGTTGTTGATTAGGCTGTCCCCAAACACACAACCTACTGATGCCTTTGGCTGCCTCCCAGAGGTGGAAGGTAAGTCCTTATTGCTGAAAATGCCATGCATTCAGACACAGGGCCCAGAGCCCCCTGAGCTGGAAGTGACCTGAATGCTCCCTCCCTGAGCACTATCTTTCATGGTACCTGGAGGCACCAAGGAAGCTTCCAAAGGAGGGAGACAATCAACAACCCTAGCCAGCTAGGACTACTATGAACCACAGTAATGCCCAGTAGGGCAATATAACCCTAAGAGTTCAGCAGTCGCAAACATTGGCAGTAACCAAGAGCTCTCTCAGTGAACTTACAACCATTTCAACAAGAGGGAAACTAGGTATTAGAAATCTAGCTAATACCTACTCAGTGTTAGTGAAGTTATGGTTAGTGGATAAGAATCGATAACAGATAATTTACTAAACCAGAATAATTCCTATCAAAAATCTATAAAAATTTGTCCTAATCTCCATAGATAAGTGTAATCTTCACCTCTCATTATGGAGTCTTTTCTTTGCAACAGACAGACACCATTACAGAAAACCACAACACTCAAAATTCAGAATCATGGGCACAGTTGTAGTGGATACATCTACAAAGCATTTCCACACATGAGGCTCAGGGATCATTGTGGAAGACTTTGAGAGACAGTAGATTAGGGACTTTTTGTAAGATTGTGCTTGCTAGCAATATCAGACGCTACATCCATAAACTCTCACCAACAGGACTACACAGAAATAATCTGAGTAAGAGTCACATCGATGAATATACCAAAGTGAATGGGAAAAGCCCATGAGACCTCAGCCCTATACACACGCACAAACACAAACATCGGCAACTGAGAAAATCTAGGAACAGGAGAGGTGGTCTTCCCTAGGGAAGACCATACCAATTGGTTGTCCAGTGGCAAACAGCCCTAAAGAAACACATAACAGCATTGTACAGACTGAATTCGTGTGTGCATGCGTGTGTGCATGCGTGTGTGCATGTGTGTGTGTGTGTGTGTGTGTGTGTGTGTGTGTATGCAATAACAGTTAGTGAAAAGTGGTCATAAATTTGAAGGAGAGCAGGAAAGGGTATATGGGAAGGTCTGGAGGGAGAAATGGAAGGGAGAAATTAAATTATAATATCAAAAAGAAAATGCCTTGTTAAATATAGAAACTGAAGGAAGAAAGGCTTCCTTTTGGCTCATGGTTTGAGGTGACTCAGCCTTCCTTCCAGGGAGGTGGGGTGGCAGCAGGCAAGCCTGCTGTTTTGTCTCAGTAGACCAGGAAGCAGAAACAGGACAGGAAGGCAGAGGGAGTCACAGACCTCAAGACCCACCCTCTAGTGACCCACTTCTCCCAGTGAGGGTTTACTTCTTACAGGTGCCACAACCTCCCCAAACAGGACTACCAAATAGGGACCAAGGGGTCAAGCACAGGGGTTGGATTTTGCATCCAAGTCATAGCAACTGGTGAACTTTTATCATAAAGAAATTCAACATGTAAAACCCTCCGTTTATCAAAGAGAAAACCAAGGCTGCAGGAAAAGTACATCCCTATTCTTAATCACTACCTATTTTTCTGCCCATTAAATTTATCACTTTGTAATATATTTATTGTAATATATTTATTGTATAAGTTATTGTAATGGCATTACAATGTAATCATTCTATTTTGTTGAAAGCATCAGGCACCTTGTATAATTTAATTTGTTTGTGAATTTTTCAGGATGGTGTCTTCTAGAAAATAAGAATGATTGGCATTCAGTTTACCAAATAAACATACATGCAATAACTGTATAGAGAATCTATGTGGTAAATTGTTCCTTGTCTTCTCTCATTTTATTCAGAAATAAGACAAATTAACTTCAAATATGTCAACACACTAATGAGACGTGATGGGTTTGAGTATTGATGGTGCGGGTATGATTCAGGAATTTCAGTGCTGGGGGAAGGTTGGGGCAAGGATCAGAATGAGCTAAAGCAGTAGTCATGGCTGAACCTCATCTCAGGATCAACAGCGTAACCACCAGGTATGGAGTCAGGACGGCAGCTTCTGCAATGGGATGTCATGAGTCATTCAGATTGTTAATACAGAGGCAGGAGGGTATATGATCAGATTCAGGAGTCACTCAGGAATCACTGGCACTAGTCATTTGGGTTGTGGGAGCCAATCTGGTGAAAACTGGATTGTTAAGCCCAAGTCCCTAGCGGATGATGATGTAGCCAGAGCCACAGCCGACAAATGAGAAGGCTCCTCCTCTGATCAACACCTCAGAGGTGGAGGCAGGGAGTGAAATGGGCTACTAGACATCGCCATACCCACTGTGAGAGGAGGGACACTGCGGAACCTTGACAGGAATCGAGATGTAGAGTTGAGGTACCCATGGCTCATCTTTGTAAACTGGTGATCCTGGGCTGGGAAGGTGGCTCAGTGATTAAGGCAGCACACAAGCCTGAGTTCAGGAGTTTAGGTCATAGCAAGTCTCATGAACAGTGTGTGTGCCAGCCTGCCTGTAATTCCAGCCCTGGAAGACAGATGGCTAACGAGACTGGAGAGTACTGAGTTTGACTGGGAGTTTAACCCTGTCTCAATGATTAAGCTTTAGCTACATCCAAGGGTGATCAATGATTTCAATCCAGGCATCCACGTGCATGCACACACAGGTGCACATGCAACACCACACACGTATCTACACACATGTAAAAACATGTGACACACATATGCCAAATCAAAACAGAAAAAAAACCCAACCAACTAATAAAACCTACTGAGTCCAGCATCACTAGGGCTCATGTTCCATCATCCTCTACATTCTCACACTTTACATCCTCCTTTACATCATCCTCATGCTTTACATCATCCTCTACCACATTCTCCACATCCTCATCCATTATATTATCCATTACACCATCATTTACATCACCTGTTACACCATCATTTACATCATCCTTTTCATCCTCATCCTTTACATCATCCTTTACAACCTCACATTGACATCTCCCCAGGATATGAGAAAAATTGACCAGCTCTCCTGCTGGGTCAGAACTACCAGCTCTCTTTCAGGAAAGATGGCTTCTCTTGAGTTTTAAACATCAGGGTACTTATATCATAAAACCTTTTAAAAACTGGTGAACATTTAGAATCACATATAGCTAGGTGAATAAGAACTACTATGTCTGTGAATGATATAACAATCTTTTATACAGTGGCTTTGCATAGTCAGGAACACAAGAACATATGATTTTGAGCCCCACTGAAGAAACAGTCACACATGTATAGACTGGGACTAATATACAAGGGAAAGAGATTCAGGCAAAGAAGGATTTTTAATTGGTTTATCATAAAACTTACAAGCACTGAAAAAATCAAAGACAGCTTAAAATTATAACCGAGCTTAAGCTGTTCAATGAAAGTAGCTCAGAGGCACATTCATAAATGTACCTCCTCACTAATTTACTCATACAGTGTAAAATGATTAATGTGTACCTGAAATTGTATATATATTTCTTTCAAAAGATGAGAAATTAAAAATAGATGATGCACTTAGAAAGGCCCCTATTTTCTGTCTCTAATGCAACTGGCCTATTGAGTTTACCACTGCTCTGTCCCAAGTAAGATTATAAACACAGCAGAAGGATAAGAAGAAACTCAACAAAAAGTTAATGCAGGGGCTGGAGATGGGTCAGTGGTTAAGAGCACTGGGTGCTCTAGTAGAAAATCAAGATTCAATTTCCAGCACCCAGATGAGCTCACGATTGTCTATAATATCAGTTTTGGGGGTCCATTACCTCTTTTGGCATCCACAGGTACCAGAGAAATCGAAGGTGCATACTCACACATGCTATAAAAATAAATCTTTAAAAAAGTTAATCCATCAATTTTTATTGCTAGGCTAGAATACAAACAGGTATTGATTCATCAATATAGGCATTTAATTAAGAACAAGTTAAGAAACGTGTGCTTATGTGACTTTCGGGAACATTCCAGAATCACAGAGAAACATAGACTGCAAACCCACAGCCATTCTTGGAAGCTCACCTGCCTTGGCTCCCCACATCCTTTCTGCGGCCTCTCAGCATGACTCATGAGGCTGCTCCCCACTCTGCTACTACTCAGACCCAAGACCAGTGTCCTTCTGCCTGGTCCAGTGTGGCTGGTCCCCACCCTGTTACTACCACTGCTCAGACGCATGTGGCTGCTTCCCACTCCCGACACTGCTCAGACAGGGTTAAGGTCCTCCTGATTGGCCACTCACTGTGACTTCTCAACTCTCACACTCATGTCACCTGCTTGTCCCTTCCCCATGTGCTCAACCAGAAACATTCAAAATACAAAGTGCACAGTGTCTCCTTCAAAACCTCCCCTGGGACTTTCCAGGCTGCAGGAGCAGAACTTTTCAGGGCCTTAGAAAGCTACAGCTTCCAGCCTCTTCAGCCTCAGGGTGGCCACTCACTCTTTTTCCTCTCCTACCTCACTCCTCTCCTTCCTCTGTCTTCTCTACCTACACTTTCCTGTCCCCTTCCTTCATTCTCCCTCCTCTTCATTTCTTTCCCCTGTTCCTTCCTCCTCTGCCTCCCTCTTCTCTCCTCCCCCGTTTCACCATCTCTACACTCCAGGCACAACAGCTTGATACAGGTTTTGTGCTGACTGGCTGGTTCTCTGCACAGGGATCCCTACCTACCATTTCCTTTACCTCAATTATTCTCTCACCTTTTCTCTATTTAAAATTTTAAAAACCCATTTTGTTAAAGTACAATGTCAGTGGAGAAGTGCCTAAGTAAGTTTATTAAGTTATAGTCAAGAGATGAGGTCATCCAGGCAGTTCTGGCCAGGCCAAGTAAGTGACATTTAAGGGATCCCCTAAGCTTCCTCCCAGTGCACCATCTATATATGAGCCTTCCCCTGACACGACCACTTTATTGACTTCTAACTCTAGTTAGAACTATCTGGTTTCTGAGTGCTTTAAAATGTGTGTAAATTGAGTCAGTTGATGTGTACACTTCTGAGGGTGGTTCCTGTCACCAGGGCATAAGATGGGGAGACACATGTGACCATAGCTAATCTTCTAGGCTGTATAAAACTCCTCAGTATGTACACATTATAGTTGGTGTGGTCCTTCTCTTGAGTGGCTTTGGAACTGTTTGCCAGCTAGGTGCTCCCATAAATAATGTCACCCAGTTCATGCAGTTACTTGGATCCACATGTATGGAAAAGGTTTGAAGGCCAAATACCTATCAACGGGTTTGTTGGAAGGAGTATGCTGATTTATATCGTTACTGAGGGACACAGCCCTAAGTTTTCACAGCATTTCATATTGTTTCTGCATATTGTTCTAATTTCATTTATCTTATAACAAGCAACCTGACATCAAACAAAATAGAGGAGAAGGGGAGGGGATTATTTGGTTCACAATTCCAGGTGAAAACCCATCACTGAGGAACTTGAAGCAAGTCACATGACAGCCGCTGTCAAGGTCAGAGGAAATTAAGCCCATGCATTCTTGCTTGGCAGCTTCCTCTTCTCCTAATATAGCTTATATTATGGTTTCTACTTTGGGGCAGGTAGTGAGGGTCTTGTCCCTGTCTGGTCCTAACCCTTCTCGCGGCTCAGCTTTCAGGGTTTACGTTCTTTCACACATGCTTTAGGATTTTCTTGAGTGTTGGTTTCCATCTGCCTGGAGTTTGGAATGTGTCTCGAACCCATTTGTTTTTCTGTTACATTGGAAGCATTCTCATGCACGGTAGCTTGTGTCTGGTTCGGCCTAGTAGCATCATCACAGCTAAGATGTTCCCAACACGGACTGCATTTGTGACAATTTTCTCTGCACACTGTCATTCATTTCCGTCTCTCTGCCTCTGAGTGACTGTGGGGACTATAGGACTATCTACTCGGTAAAAGCCTCATTTCAGAAACCACTGAGACGACTCAGTGGTTAAAATCCCTGCTCTTTAAAATTACCAGGGTTCAATTCCCTTCATCAGGGGCTCAGAGATATCTGCAACTCTAATTCCAGAGGATGCAATGCTGTCTTCCGACCTCTGTGGCAATCTGTCATGCATGTGCTATACTGGCCTATATATAGGCAAAACCACACCAAAAAGGACCCTTGGTTCATGCATCAACTGCTTTTTATTTCTAGTATTCTATTTGAAATCTTTCCATAACTCTTGTTTGGGTATGTCTGCATCTTGTCCGTTGTGTCTGAAGTGTGCTAACTGCTTGAGACTGCACATCTGATCATATCTTTAGGTACCATCTGTGTCTCTGTGTGTCTGTATCCCTCTTCAGCTCCTTCCGCCCCCTTTCTCAGTGACTTTTGGGTGGATGCTTCACATTGTCTTTACATTGGTAAGGACAGTCTTGTCCCCAAACTGTATGATTTCTCTGGATGTTATTCTTAGCAAACAGTTTGACTTGGTGGGAGTGACAGTCTCAATCCTGTTAGGGGCTGCATCTTCCTTAGAGTTTGGGCCTCACATTTGATGTGAGCCTTTATCTCTCTGCTCCTCTGTCTTAACCCTCTGTCTGTCATGAACACTGTGTCTTAAGCAGGTACAGTTTCCATGACTCTGACCACCTCTGGGTCGAGAGTCTCTGCAGACTCTGACCTACAGCTCTCATGTACAAATAAGCAGAAATCAGCTCTAAATAGCAGCCACCATCGCTCCATTTCCCTTTGCTCTTGTCAGCTCAAGTTCCCCCTTCCCTGGTATTCCTTTCAGATGCCCTTGACAATGATTTGTTCTACCTTCTTACATTTCAGACGGGTCAGTGTCCCCTCACTATTCCTCCATCTCTTCAGTAGCGCCTGCTTTCACAGTCTTTCATTCACACCACAGAAAACCTTCCAACTTCCTAGTCCAGAACCTAGCCCATCCACAGCAAGCTCTCCTAATTCTTCAAAATACGGCCTCACTCATATTTCCTACCAAAGGCACAAACCCATGTTAATTTCTTATTGTAAATGTTTAGACCTTTAACATTAGCCTTTCAGCTTTACAAGAATGGGGTTAACATTTTCATTTACTATTTCCTTCTAGATTAGATATGTGTGATGATTAGTATTAAATGCCAACTTGCTACAACAAAGAACTCACAAGGATGCTTGACCTGTGGAACTCATATGTAAAGCTGGGCGTGGTGGTGCACGCTTGTAATCCCAGTGTTGGGGAGGCAGAGACAGGTAGACCCTTGGCAAGTGCTGGCAGTCAGTCTAGCCTGCTCAGTGAGTGCCAGGTGCATTGGAAGAGAATCTGTCTCATAAGTAAGTTGGATGTCTGTTGCGGAACTTCATCCAGACTGATCTCTACCTTCCCTGTTCACATCTGCATACCCCACTCCCAAGTGCATGTGTGTGTGTGCCACACACACACACACACACACACACACACACACACACACACCACACACAACCTGCCTTAATGACTTCTATGAAATAAAGTCTACTTTGCCTATCAACAAAAGGGGTAAAAATGGACTATGAGGTGCCAGTATGTGTGCAACAGAGTTATGGACACATTTGTCATCTGTATTCCAGCTATCAGTCAGGCTGTAGTTACTGGGTGACACCAACATAACAGACAGGGGAAAGAAATCAGTCATTCCATTTGCATTCTGAAACTCAGCCCTGGAGCCTTTGCTCACCAACCACCTCATCAGAATCCAGAACAGCAAGTAATACCAAATGCATCACTCACTACCTAGCACTCAGCACTGCCATACCATAGTAATCAGCACTAACCAGTACTACCCAGCATCCATTAGTGCCAGTACTGCCCAGCACTGTCATTTTGTCTTGCCCCTCTTTCTGTATGCCTGTCTCTCTGTGCCTCTCTCTTTCCCTCTCTCCCTCCCTCTGTCTCTGTCTCTGTCTCTGTCTCTCTCTCTCCCTCTCTGTGTATCTGTGTGTGTGTATCTGTGTGTTGTGTGTGTGTATCTGTGTGTTGTGTCTGTCTGTCTGTCTCTCTGTCTGTCTCTCTCTCTGTGTGTGTGTGTGTGTGTGTGTGTGTGTGTGTGTGTGTGTGGTGGGGAACACTGCTATGGCCATTGTCTCCTACATTTATACTCATTAAAGCCTTTTATTATTCATCATCTTTCAGCCCCGTATTCAATGTTCATGCTTCCCACTGCATGTGTGTCAAGCACACATGGTTGAAGATGCCTCCTATTTGCCTCCTGTCTTCCAACCTCTACAAGTACTCTTGTAGATGTGACATAAACACATATATATATACATCTACACATAAGTAAAATAAATAATAAATAAGCAATATTGGATCAGGTAGGTGGTTAGGGTTTGGGTAAAGTTCCCTTTGTGTGGACTATGAGGACCCCTTATAAAGACGGGAGGTCCCCACTAATATACATATGCAGAGGGCCTGGAGACTTGTTCTGGGTTCCCAGAACAAGATGCCCATGAGTTGAAGGGAATTGGAAAGCTCTAGGTCCTCAGAGAGACTCTGCCTTAATCTACAAGACAGGATAGATGGAGGAACTCACCCAATATCAACTTCTTACCCTAGCATGAACAGGCACACACATGTTCGTACACTTGCAAACACGTGTGGACCCTCACATACATATGTGTAAAAAGGAAAACAAATCATAGGAAAGGAAAAGCATGCTAAGGCTGCCTCCTCCGCTGTGTCCCTGCGACCATAGGAGAGCCTGTTTTATCTGCAATCTCATCTATCCAAAGGCCTGCAGAGCAGCAGGATGGCTTGGGGTATTACTTAGATACATCGCCTACAGACATAGCAAAATGAAGCAAACCGAGAGTGAACTGAGCTGTGGACCATCCACACCACTGCAGTGGAGGGTGACAAATGGGCAGGGTGGCAGGTGAGGCTATGATGAAGCCTGTGGAATCCACGCTTACAAAGCTGGCCTCATAGAGTGGACCCAGTCTGGCATCTGATCTGACGTCCAGATTTTAGGGTCTTATTTTTAATCAACCAATATCAACTGTGTTTACTACTTGGCTCCATTGTGATGTTTCTGTACCTGTGCTTAGCATGGGAAAATCAAGCCAGGCTCTTGGGCTGTGTTTGCATCTTACCAAAGACCTGGCATAGAATGTAGTTTTGTCTTCAGATGTGGGGTTCATCCAAGACACAGGGTTTGGTTTTTCAAGGCACCTCTTTATTTTCAAATGGATACTCAGCACAATAACCACATCTGTATCTTTACCCATACTGATCAAACGAAGATTCTTTTTAATAGCAATATAATAGCTGTGTTTGATCAAATGTGAACGTCTCTGTTCACTACAGATATGCAGCCATTTTCCTGTCTTGGTGATTTGTGCATCCTTTTTTTTCAGAGATGTCCATTCAGATCCTGGTTTGTATAAAGAACTGTCAGAGTTTTATCTATTTATTATTATTGAGGGGATTCCAAGGCATGCAAGTGGGGTTCAGAGAATGCCTTTTGGGAGTCTGTTCTCTTCTTTCACTGTAGACTCCTAGGGTGAAACTAAGGTCTTCAGCCTTGAAATCCCAGGGCCATATTACCATGGTTTATAATGAGACCTTGGTCAAATTTTCTACTGGGTGAGGCCTTGCAGAAGCTTTGCATTTGGGGAATGTTAAATTGCACTGATGATTGTTTCCAATATTTTTACAGCAGGAATTAGTTTTATGCACACAAACTATAATGGGTCTATGGCTAGTGGTAATTGTTGTTGTTAATAACATCAGTCCTATCGCCTTAAGTTTTTAAAGGCTTTCATCCTGATATATCAAGTTAATTACCCTAAAAGTTCTAATCGTCTAAATTTGACCTGAAAAGAATGATTATCTGTGCTAACCGCAGAGGAACATTTAGCACATGGTAGGATTTGTGGAGAGAAGAGCATTCCTCTGCCTGACACGGGGAAATGCAGTGAAAATGCAATTCTGAACCACCTGCTACTTGGCGAACTGTCTCACTTCGAGGCTTTTAAAAATTAACATATCCTACGTGATTAAAACAGAAAAAGTAGGCGCTGATGATTAATTCATCTGTTCCCTGGGTTGCCTGAATACCATGTGTGTGCATGTGTGCGTGCGTGCGTGCGTGTGTGTGTGTGTGTGTGTGTGTGTGTGTGTGTGTGAGTGTGATATTGTGTGTGTGTATGTGCACACACACTCAAGTGCATGCATGCATGTGTATAAATGTTGTGTGAGTGTGCATGTGTGTGTGTGTGTGCACCATGTTGGCTTGTGAAATGATAAGGCCTAGAACACCACAAAGAATTTGGAAGCAATGTAAAGAATTTTAGGGTAATGACTGGAAGGAAAATGGAAAGTACCCATGGCAGGAGGGAGGAAGTTTGGGAGGAAGTTTGCATGCTGGAGCAAAGTTTAGTAAATGGACATGATTTTCATGGCTCAGGGAAATTTTAGGGAAATCACTCAAAGGTAGCTTGGTGCCAAGGACTCATAAATGGGTATCTTCTCTTTTGCTAGGTCTCAAAGGAGAGGAGGAACTAGACTCAGGCAGTACAATGAGCACAGGTTGAAGCTCTGACTGAAGTCTTCAGTGCAGGGTCATACTGGTCCAACCCTTCTGTTTTTGTGAGTGGACCACTCACCCACCTCAGGCCTTTTCCTGCATGAACTGCAACAACCTCATGGCACAAAGGGGGAGTCACAGAAACAAATGTTTAACTATCACCTATGTTCTCTGCATCCGTTCTCATTTTGGGGACCACAATCCTAATTTAAAGGAGCAACTTAACAGGTGATGCGGGAGTCATCTGCTCCATCCACACAACACATCCCCACAGCCACAGTTTTCTGAATGACAGAGCCAGCTGTCACTGAGTGTAAACACTAAGTCACTGTGTCACCACCCACTACAGCAAACTGTCACAACACAGCACAATGCTGCCTTCACTGTGGCAGACATATGCCTCCGCTACCTCCAGCCCTTATCGCCACAGCCTTGCCCGCTCAGCGCCAGGGATCTGTGTATGGAAAAGGAAATCTCGACTTTATTAAATAATCAGACGAAAGTTCTACAAAGCAGCATGTATAGAAAAAATATTCCAGATAGACTTTCCAAGGAGCAAAGGATTGTTAGAAAGTGTGACATGTGGGTTGTGGGGTCACCTGAATCTGCCCTATGATGCTGAGACGGTATTATAATTGGATAGACAATCACTGACTACAGTCCCAGGCCAGCTCATGATATGCCCTGGGGAAGAACATGTTGCCAGTGTCACTTCTTCTGATTCTCCTTGATACTGGAAGGTTTGTCTTCACACCGATGTAGCTGCAATGGACCCATGCCCTGGAGTGACCTTCTCAGAACCAGGAAGCAGGGACCTGGCCCCTGGTGAACAAACCTCCTGTGCTGTGTCTCCCTCGAAGAAGCTACAGTTTCTTCACATTTGCAATTAGTGAGCTCATTCTGACTCAGCTCAGTCTCTTTCAGCTGATGGCAAAGAAAATTGTCATTTTCAAGCAGACAGACAAGGAGAATCAACAGAAAGCAAAAGCCTGTAATTCAAGTTTGGCTGGCAGGGCCTCCCAAACTGTCCCTAGGAGACATATGCTAATGTCCAATTAGAAGGAAATGTAACAAACACATCAGTATGCAAATGAATCTTGAAAAAAAATCACATCTGCATAGTTTTGTACCTAGACAAACCCTGGGCCAACCAAGAGCTCCTGATAATGGTGGAGGATCCATTCGCCTCTCACACTCTTCACCAGTGTACCCTGAATCCCCACCACACCAAGTTACTCAAAATCCCAAAGGAGCCTACTCAAGAATCTTTTCACACATGCAGATCTGACATGAACCAAATATCAAGGCCACTCCACAGCCTCATCTCAGTGGGAGCCCTGCTCAGCCTGGGCACCACTCCAACCCTGCCCTTGTGGATGTGCACTTGAAGAATGTGTTAACAGCGGAGGCAGCAGAAGGGACAGCCACCAACCCTAAGGACTTAGCGTTCAGAAAACCCCAAGCTCAATGGAAGAATAATGGTCCACAAAGTTACACACCAGAACACTGTGTGCAGGCGCTGGGCAGAGAAGGGAGGGGACCTTTCAATTGGACAGATAATTTCCTTTCTGACAAAATTTTAGATTTAGTGTTGACTTAGTACAGTGTGGGAGAGACCCAGTTGTCCCCATGCTCACAGGTAAGCACTAGGGGAGCTGGAAATGTTAAACACACAGGATTGTCCCTTCAGAGGAAGGGATGCCTAACCAGTTTTCTGCGCAGAGGATAGAAGGGCAAGCGGTCAATAACCAGGTGACCTCTATGCTATCTGTGTACCAAGACCATACCCCATTCTCCCCAAGACTCTTATCATGAGTTTGTCAATTTATAGAACCCATCTTTACGGAAGGTGCCATATGTACTTTACAAAGAGTTTTGATGTAGTTGGGTCTTAAACCTTATTGTGCACATGGGATTGAATTTATTATTACCAGACATTTGTTACCAAATTATGCTATACTTACATATGTGTAAAATAAACTACTCAGGGCTAAACTCCTCAAACTAATGCTGACTACTGAATGGGTTGGACTGAGTTGCCTTCCTGCCTCCCTGGGATCCTTACTCTACTGGCTGTGATGGTCACAGAGAATACAGACTGTAGTGGATAGCATAAGTACTTTTATACAAAGAAAAGGAGATGGGGCGGGGAGCAAGAGAGAAGACTGATAAAGAGAGAGAAGTGGGAAGCACGGAGAAATAACGATGGGAGAGAGAGACAGAGGGAAAGAGTGAGAAAGGTAGAAGGAAGGAGAAGAGAATGGGGGGAAAGGGAGACAGAGAGCAAAGGAGAGAATTGAGTTCCCAGAATAAATGTTAAGAAGCATTAATAGAATCTATTCTTCTCAGTCTTCTCTATGTAACTACTACCAAGGGTTTTGTTCAACTTGGTTTTTATTGTTTTGTTTGTGGGGGGGGTGAGAATTTTATACATGAATATTGCACTTAAGTAATTTCTATTTTCCCTCAATCTCTTCGTGACATGGTAACTATTTTTATTTTCAGACATATTTTATTTTTATTTTAGTCTGTGTTGTGACCCAAAAATGTGGCTTTATCAAGAACAATTTTCGCTATCTTTTTACATCATACAATGTGTGTGTGTGTGTGTGTGTGTGTGTGTGTGTGTGTGTGAATGCTCTTATTGTGGGAGTGCATACATGTCAGAGCATGTATGCACAGGTCAGAGAATAGCCCTGGGTGCCGGTCTTTACCTTTTATCTTGTTCGAGGTAGGGTTGCTTTGTTGTTATCTGCTGTATCTGCCATGCTGGCTGGTTCATGACTTTCAGACATTCCCTGGCTCTACCTCCTATCTTGGCTTATGTATGTTCACACTTATGTCTGCTTTTACATAGGTTCAATGATTCAAATCCAGGTCATCATGATTGTGTGGCAAGTGCTTTTACCAACTGAGCTATTATAGAGTCTTCTTGATTTCATAAATATATCTCCATATATATATCATAAATATATATGGATAAATATATATAAAGATATATATTTATTCTTTTTCTTTTCTTTTTTTATTAACTTGAGTATTTCTTATATACATTTCGAGTGTTATTCCCTTTCCCGGTTTCCGGGCAAACATCCCCCTCCCCCCTCCCCTTCCTTATGGGTGTTCCCCTCCCAACCCTCCCCCCATTGCTGCCCTCTCCCCAACAGTCTAGTTCACTGGGGGTTCAGTCTTAGCAGGACCCAGGGCTTCCCCTTCCACTGGTGCTCTTACTAGGCTATTCATTGCTACCTATGAGGTCAGAGTCCAGGGTCAGTCCATCTATAGTCTTTAGGTAGTGGCTTAGTCCCTGGAAGCTCTGGTTGGTTGGCATTGTTGTGCATATGGGGTTTCGAGCCCCTTCAAGCTCTTCCAATTCTTTCTCTGATTCCTTCAACGGGGGTCCTATTCTCAGTTCAGTGGTATTCTTTTTCTATTATGTATTGTATATGTTTATATTATATATGTACATATATACATATACAACTCCTATTGTCTATTATATATGTATATAATGTGTGTATGTATATATATTATACATATATATATATATATATGTATAGTGCCATTTCTACCAGTATTTTATATATTTGCCAAGTAAGTAAGTGGACACATAGTGCAGCAGGCCCTGTGAAATCCAACAACCCCATTCACAAGTTTTAAATGCAATGATTATGGCCATTGTCAGTTACAGAACTTCTCTCCATACACCATGTCATCCATGGGATGAAGCCTGGGTTGCAGTCACCTTAGGTGTGACAGACAGATCCTACAAATCTCAGCCCACATTCCTGAACCAAGAGGGAATCACGTAGTGCCAGCTGTGCCACCTGGGTTCAAGAACCTAAGAGCAGTCAGGTGCAGGACTCTTCCGATTCCTGCATGCTCTAAGAGCTGAAAGACAGTCACCAAGGGTGCCTACACACCTGAGAGCAGAGCACCTGTTCCCAGAAATGACTGAAAGAAAAGAGGAAAACAGGTCTACAGGAGTCGAGTGCTAGCACAAAGGCCTACAGGAGGGTCAAGCCACTGTCAGCAACAGCAAGACAAGTAAACACCAGAGACAACCCGATGGCTAGAGGAAAGCACAGGTACCTAAGCAACAGAAACCAAGACGACTTGGCATCATCAGAGCACAGTTCTCCCACTAAAGAAAATACTGGATATCCAAACACACCAGACAAGCAAGATTAAGATTTAAAATCACATTTTATGATAATGATGGAGGGCTTTAAGAAATAAATAATTTCCTTAAAGAAATGCAGGACAAGTAAACAAGTAGAAGCACTTAAAGAGGAAACACAAAAATCCCTTAAAGAATTACAGGAAAACATAACTAAAAAGGTGAAGGAATTGGACAAAACCATGCAGGATTTAAAAATGGAAATAGAAACAACAAAGAAATCACAAAGGGAGACAACCCTGGAGATAGAAAACCGAAGGAAAAGATCAGGAGTCATAGATACAAGCATCACAACAGAATACAAGCGATAGAAGAGAGACTATCAGGGACAGAAGATACAATAGAAAACATGGACACAACTGTCAAAGATAATGTAAAATGCAAAAAGGTCCTAGCCCAACATTTCCAGGAAATCCAAGACACAATGGGAAGATCAAACCTAAGGATAATAGGTATAGAAGAGAATGAAGACTCCCACCTTAAAGAGCCAGTAAATATATTCAACAAAATTATAGAAGAAAACTAGTCTAACCTAAAGAAAGACATGCCCATAAATATACAAGAAGCCTACAGAACACCAAATAGATTGGACCAGAAGAGAAATTCCTCTTGTCACATGATATTCAAAACAACGAATTCACAGAACAATGAAAGAATATTAAAAGCAGTAAGGAAAAAAGGTCAAGTGACATACAAAGGCAGACCTATAAGAATTACACCAGATTTCTCACTAGAGACTATGAAAGCCAGAGGATACTGGACAGATGTCATAGAACCTAAGAGAACACAAATGCCAGCCCAGGCTACAGTATCCAGCAAAACTCTCAATTAACATAGATGGAGAAACCAAGATTTTCCATGATAAAACCAAATTTACACAATATCTTTCTACAAATCCAATCCTGCAAAGGATAATAGATGGAAAACTCCAATACAAGGAGAGAAACTACATCATACAAAAAGCAAAAATGTAATCTCCTTGCAATGAAACCAAAAGAGAGATACACAAACATAATTCCACTTGTAACAATGAAAATAATTTGATGCAACAATCACTATTCCTTCATATCTCTCAACATCAATGGACTCAATTCCCCAATAAAAAGATGTAGACTAATAAACTGAATACGTAAAGAGGACCCAGCATTTTGCTGCATACAGGAAACACACCCCAAAGACAAAGACAGACAGTACCTCAGAGTAAAAGCCTGGAAAACAACTTTCTAAGCAAATGGTCCCAAGAAACAAGCTGGAGTAGCCATTCTAATATTGAATAAAATCAACTTTCAACCAAAAGTCATCAAAAAAGATAAGGAAGGACATTTCATATTCATCAAGGAAAAATCCATGAAGATAAACTCTCATTCATAAATATATATGCTCCAAATGTAAGGGCACCTACAGTCATGAAAGAAACCTTAGTAAAGCTCAAATCAAACATTGTACCTCACAATAATAGTAGGAGATTTCAGCACCCCATTCTCATCAATAGACAGATCATAGGAACAGGAATTAAACAGAGACATAGAGAAACAAACAGAAGTTATGAAACAAATGGATTTAACAGATATTTATATAACATTCCATTCTAAAACAAAAGGATATACCTTCTTCTCAGCACCTCATAGTACCTTCTCCAAAATTGACCATATAACTGGTCAGTAAAAGGCCTCAACAGATACAGGAAGATAGAAATAATGCCATGAATCCTATCAAGTCACCACGCACTAAGACTAGTCTTCAATAACAACAGAAAGCCCACATATACTTGGAAGTTCAACAATGCTCTACTCAATGACAACTTAGTCAAGGAAGAAATAAGGAAAGAAATTAAAGACTTCTTAGAATTTAATGAAAATGAAATACAACATTCCCAAAATTATGGAACACAATGAAAGCAGTGCTAAGGGGAAAACTCACAGCTCTGAGTGACTGCAAAAAGAAACAGGAGACAGCACATATCAGCAACTTGAGAGCACACCTAAAATCTCTAGAACAAAAAGAAACAATTCACCCAAGAGGAGTAGAAGGTAGGAAATAATCAAACTCAGGGTTGAAATCAACCAAATTGAAAGAAAAAGGACTATACAAAGAATCAACAAAACCAGGAGCTGGTTCATTGAGAAAAATCAACAAGATAGATAAACCCTTAGCCAGACTAATGAGAGAGCACAGAGAGTGTATCCAAATTTAAAAAAAATCAGAAATGAAAAGTGAGATGTAACAACAGAATCAGAGGAAATTCAAAAAATCATCAGATCCTACTACAAAAGCCTGTATTCAACAAAACTGGAAAATTTGGTGCAAAAGGACAATTTTCTAGACAAATACCAGGTACCAAAGTTAAATTAGGAACAAATAAACCATCTAAACAATCCCATAACTCCTAAAGAAAAAGAAGCAGTTATTAAAAGTCTCCCAACCAAAAAGAGTCCAGGACCAGATGGGTTCAGTGCAGAATTCTACCAGACCTTCATAGAAGACCTCATACCAATACTGAACAAACTATTTCACAAAATAGAAACAGACGGAGCACTATCAAATTCCTTCTATGAAGCCAAAATTACTCTTATACTTAAACCACACAAAGATGCAACAAAGAAAGAGACTTCAGACCAATTTCCCTTATGAATATCAATGCAAAAATACTCAATAAAATTCTTGCAAACTGAATCCAAGAACACATCACAATGGTCAACTATCATGATCAAGTAGGCTTCATCACAGGGATGCTGGGATGGTTTAATATATGGAAATCCATCAACGGAATCCACTGTGTAACAAACTCAAAGATTAAAAACCATATATTCATTTAGTTAGATGCCGAGAAAACATTTGACAAAACTCAACACCCCTACATGATAAAAGTCCTGGAAATCAAGATCAGGAATTCAAGGCCCATACCTAAACACAGTAAAAGCAATATACAGCAAACCAGTAGCTAACATCAAACTAAATGGAGAGGAACTTGAAGCAATCACACTAAAATCAGGGACTAGACAAGGCTGCCCACTCTGTCCCTAATTATACAATATAGAACTTGAAGTCATAGCCAGAGCAATCAGACAAAGAAAGGAGGTCAAAGAGATACAAATTGGAAGGGAAGGTCAAAATATCACTATTTGCCGATGATATGATAGTACACTTAAGTGACCTCAAAATTCCACCAGAGAACTACTAAACCTCATAAAAAAAGTTCAGCAAAGTGTCTGGGTATAAAATTAATGCAAACAAATCAGTACCCTTCCTCTACTCAAAGGATAAACAGGCTGAGAAAGAAATTAGGGAAATGACACCCTCACGATAGTCCCAAATAATATAAATATCTTGGTGTGACTTTACCCAAGCAAGTGAAAACTCTCTATGACAAGAACTTCAAGTCTCTGAAGAAAGAAATTCAAGAAGATCTCAGAAGATGGAAAGATCTCCCAGGCTCATGGCGTGGCAGGATTAATATAGTAAAAATGGTCATTTTGCCAAAAGCAATCTACAGATTCAATGTAATCCCCATTAAAATTCCTTTTTGATTCTTTTTTTTTTCTTTTTTTTTTTCGGAGCTGGGGACCGAACCCAGGGCCTTGCGCTTCCTAGGCAAGAGCTCTACCACTGAGCTAAATCCCCAACCACTCCCATTAAAATTCCTACTCAACTCTTTATAGAGATAGAAAGAACAATTTGCAAATTCATTTGGAATAATAATTTAATAAAAAGGATAGAAAAACTTTACTCAACAATAAAAGAACTTCTCGGGGAATCACTGTCCCTGACATCAAGCAGTATTACAGAGCAATGGTGGTAAAAAACTGTATGCTGTTGGTACAGAGACAGGAGGATAGATCAGTGGAACAGAATTAAAGACCCGGAAATGAACCCACTCACCCGTGGTCACTTCACCTTTGTCAAAGGAGCTAAAATCATCCAATGGAAAAAGGATAGTATTTTCAACAAATGGTGCTGGTTCAACTGGAGGTTAGCATGTAGAAGAGTGCAGATCGGTCCATTCTTATCATCCTGTACAAGTGGATTAAGGACTTCCACATCAGACCAGATACAATCAAATTAATAGAAAAAAAAAGTGGGGAAGAGTCTCGAACACATGGGCACTGGGGAAAATGTCCTGAACAAAACACCAATGGCTTGTGCTCTAAGATCAGGTATCTACAAATGGAACCTCATAAAACTGCAAAGCTTCTGTAAGGCAAAGGACACTGTCATTAGGACAAAACGGCAACCAACAGATTAGGAAGACATCTTTACCAATCCTACATGTTAAAGAGGGCTAATATCCAAAATATACAAAGAACTCAAGAAGTTAAACTCCAGAGAGCCAAATAACCCTATTAAAAATGGGGCAGAGAGCTAAACAAAACATTCTCAGCTGAGGAATATCTAATGGTTGAGAAGCATCTAAATAAATGTTCAACATCCTTAGTCATCAGGGAAATGCAAATCAAAACAACTCTGAGATTCCACCTCACACCAGTCAGAAGGGCTAAGATCAAATCTCAGGTGACAGCAGATGCTGGTGAGGATGTGGAGAAAGAGGAACACTCCTCCATTGTTGGTGGGATTGCAAACTGGTACAACCACACTGGAAATCAGTCTGGAGCTTCCTCAGAAAATTGGACATTGCACTACCTGAGGACCCAGCTATACCTCTTGTGGGCATATACCCAAAAGATGCTCCAACATACAAGAAAGTCACATGCTCTACTATGTTCATAGCAGCCTTATTTTTAATAGTCAGAAGCTGGAAAGAACCCAGATGCCCTTCAACTGGGGAATGGATTAAAAAAAAATGTAGTACATCTACACAATAGAATACTACTCAGCTATCAAAAACAATGACTTCATGAAATTCATAGGCAAATGGAATGAACTAGAAAATATCATCCTGAGTAAGGTAACTGAATCACAGTAATATACATATGGTATTCATTCATTGATTAGTGGATATTAGCCCAAAATCTTGAATTACCCAAGATGCAATTCACAGACCACAGGAAGCTCAAGAAGGATGACCAAAATGAGCATGCTCCCACTCCTTCATAAAATGGGGAACAAAACTATCTATAGGAGAGGATATGGAGGCAAAGTTTAGAGCAGAGACTGAAGGAACAGTCATTCAGAGCCTGCCCCACATGTGGCTCATATACATACACCCACCAAAACTAGTTAAGATTCATGAAGCTAAAAAGTGTGTGCTGACAGGAACTGGATATAGAAGTCTCCTGAGAAAAACAACCAGAGCATGTCAAATACAGAGGTAAGTGCTAGCAACAAACCACTGAACTGAGAACAGAACCCCCTTTGGGGGAATTAGAGGAAGGATTGAAAGAGCTGAAGGGGCTTGCAAGCCTATAAGAACAACAACGCCAACCAACCAGAGCTTCCAGGGACTAAACCACTACCCAAAGAATATACATGGACTGACCTATGGCTCCAACTGCATATGTAGCAGAGAATAGCCTTGTTGGGGCACCAGAGGAAGGAGAAGCCCTTAGTCCTGCCATGGTTGGACCCCCAGTGCAGGGGAATGTCATGGGAGTAGTAAGGGGCTGTGGATAGGGGGAACACCCTTATGGGGGACAGCGAGGGTTTAGGGCGTTTATGGACAGGAAACCAGGAAAAGGAATAACATTTGAAATGTAAATAAGGAAATACATCCAATAAAAGAAAGAATGATAAAACCAAAATAGATTAGGATCATTAAAAAAAAAAAGATCATGGGGTTGGGGATTTAGCTCAGTGGTAGAGCGCTTGCCTAGCAAGCGGAAGGCCCTGGGTTCGGTTCCCAGCTCCGAAAAAAAGAAAAAAGAAAAAAAAAAGATCATGAATGAGAAGAAGGAAATCTCATCAAAGATGTCTCCATGGTGATGAGTAAAGATGGATATTTTAATACTGAAACTACCTGAAATTTAAGGGGAAAGAAAATTACAGGTTGGTTGTAGTCCTGGATTGGACATGGCTGAAGGAAGTCGTAGACTGTCTCCCTGTGGAAAACATTGTGTTTGTGTGTATGAGCAGCTGAAATAGGAGGAGGGGCCAGCACATTGACCTCTGCAGTGATATCACAGGTCAGATTTAAACAATCATAACAATTAAGAGCATTAAAATCAAGCAATGGGCCATCAAAATCAAGGCAATAACAGGAAGATACCAGGGCAATGAAGAGGCTGATTTAAAAGGTTAGAAATGTTGTTTATAATAAGAAATTGATCACATTTCAACATATTACTAAATGTCTACTGTAACATGCAAAGAAAATGAATATAGAGTTTTAATTTTTTACTTCTGGAGAAAACGGTTTGTTTGTTGTTTTTTAATCCAAGAGTAAAAGAGTAAAACAGGGAGCACATCCAACATCATCCTGGTGAGATCTGAGACTGAAATTAAAACAGAATTGAAAATTCAGAGATCAGATTGTCTAAGTCAACACTTCTCTGAAGTTCTGACTTACACTCAGTAGGAGAGGAAGATGTGACCCGGAAGACAGGGAAAGTTGTATCACATGCCAATCAGAAGGAACCTGTAGCAATACCTTAACATCAGGCCGAGCAAGTGTCAACAAGAAACTTATTAATGCTACAACATAGTGCCACGTGGCAAAGGGACAACACCTCTTTAAAACTGATAACAAAATATGCCACTCAAAATAGTGGAAATTACAGTAATCTTTTTATGAAAGTTACCGCTGTTGTTGGCTTGACCCAGCCTAGAGGCACACGAGAGAAGAGGGCATATCTAGGTCAGGCAGGCTGTGGTCATACCTGTGGCAGATTGTCCTGACTGTTAAGTGATCCAGCCCCCCGAGGGCAACACCAATTCATAGGCTGAACCCTGGGTTGTGTAAGACTGGAAAAAACTAGGTGATGGCAAGCAAGCAGGTGGGCTTTAGTAAACTATAGTTTTAGCTAAAGAAAGAAAAGAACCTCTAACACAAGATTGCGTGTTTTAATACCTAGTGTGTCTTAATAACAGAAGAGTTGTAGGATAAAAACTCATAACACATTATCAATTGCAGTGATAAATACCCCCCCAGAGAACTACAAATCCATTAGTTAAAACCAATTCCTCTTAGAAATGTCCTTTAACTAGATTATTTTTCCTTTGATGAATTGCCTCAATCTTTAAAAACCACAAAAGAAGCCTAACCCTGGAATTTATTCCATTTTGTGCTTCAATTATCAAACATTTCAGAGAAAACTTGAATGAGGTACAATCTGTCTGACTCAGAGACCCGCAGACACTTTACTCCTGCTTACAGCTGTCGTCCTGGGGAGCGGTCAGCTCAGCTGTTTAGATAGCTCCACATCCATTCACCACAAACAATTTATATCAACGCCAGTTCAAGAAAGGGTACTTAAAAGCATATTAATTATCAGTTAGGAACTAGAAGGAGTGTATTATGATGCAACATGTCTTCCAATGTTTCTAAAGTACTGCTGTATGGAATGGGGCTGGTGAACTACATCCAGTTGCCCCAACCCAGCCCTGTACTTAGTACTGGCTGATCCATGATCTAAAAACAGACCTTGCATTTTCAATTGTTGAAAAGGAGCATTTGTCTGACATATGAGACTGATGTATAGTTTGTATTATAGTGTCTGTCATTAAAGTTGGCTGGGACGTTGAGCCGTCTCATTAGGAATTCTCCATACCTGGCATGCTAAATAGTTTTATGTCAGTTTACCACAAGCTAAAGTCATCTGAGAGGGGTAAACTTCAATTAAGAAAATTCCTCCACAAGAACAGGCTTCAGGCAAGCTTTGGTTCTACTGAAAACAAAACATACAAAACAAACACACAGATAAACAGCAGCAAACAAATAAAAAAAAACAAAACAAAATAACTAAACCAGGCTGAACAAGCCATGAGGAGCAAGCCAGTAAGCAGTACTCCTCCGTCGTCTCTGCACCAGCTCCTGCTTTTAGATTCCTGTATGATCGGAGCTCCTGTCCTGACTTCCTTCAGTGATAGACTACAGTGTGGAAGTGTAAACTAAATAAACCCTTCTCTCCCCAATTTGATTTCTGATCATGGTTTTCATCACAATAGAAACCCTAATTAGGACACCTGGCTTATGTTGCAAGAACCCAGTGAAATGGTTGTGGCTCAGACCTGTGGCCGCGATGCCTCCAATATTCAAGGGAATACTTTTTAGACACCTGACACAGAGAAATGAGGAGATGTGTCTACAGAGGTCAATGGCAGGCTCGGTCGTTCAACAAAAGGAATTTTCTATCACTCTATCAGAAATTCTCAAAGTCATAACTACTTGTGAAAAGAATAAAGGACACTTGAATATTACAAGAATACCAATTTGGTCATAGTATTTTCCCTATATTTGAATTTGATTCTAAACTTAAATTTATCTCTCGCCCAATAGCTATAAATATAGTGAATATCTTATAGTATGATGTACTGGCTGGTCTTGTGCGTCAACTTGACACAAGCTGGAGTTATCACAAAGAGAAGAGCCTCAGTTGAGGAAATGCCTCCATGAGATCCAGCTGAAAGGCATTTTCTCAACTAGTGATCAAGGTGGGAGGGCCCAGCCGATTGTGGGTGGTGCCATCCCTGGGTTGGTGGTCCTGGGTTCTATACGAAAGCAGGCTGAGCAAGCCAGGGGAAGCAAGCACCAGTAAGAAACACCCCTCCATGGGCTCTGCATCAGTTCCTGCTTCCTGACCTGCTTGAGTTCCAATCCTGACTTTCATTGGTGATGAGCAGTGGTGTGGAAGTGTAAGCCAAATAAAACTTTTTCTCTCCAATTTGCTTCCTGCTCATGATGTTTTGTGCAGGAATAAAAACCCTAAGACAATTAATTATCAACAATTAAGATACCATCTCATAAGTTTGGTGTTTGCATTAATACTATTAGCTCCAGGCTTTTCTTTTTTTCCTTTTCTTGGGAGACAGAGATGCTCTTTTCTGTTACTCTCAATTCATATTTTTCCATTATGATGAATTCCTGTTATATCATGTTAAAAACTGCCTCCCTAATCCAAAAGTACATAAGCATTTGTCATATTTGTTTAGTGATCCCCATAGGGCTTTACCTTTACATTTAAACCTACAAACCATTCAGACTTCACCTTATTCTAGGGATCAAGGAAGAGAGAGGGCTTGAGTTTCTTCAAAATGCTTAACAAGTTGTCATAAAATATTTTACAGTTTATTTGTTTTAAAATGTTCACACAAGTATCCATTATATCATGATCAAAGCCACTCCATGCCCTTGCTCTAACTCCTCTCCAGGCCCTTTTCTCAGCATGCCCTCTTTCCAACCTCATGTCCTTTTTTCCATCTCTTTTCTCTCTCTTAGCTCAGTGAGTCCTATCAGTGCTGCCTTTATGACCATGGGTGTGAGGTGATACACCGGGGCATGTGCAACTGCCAGTGGCCACTCACAATCATATAAAAGAGACTTCCCTCTCCCAGTGGGAGCTAGTGACAGTTCACACAACTTGCAAAGTAATTACAGGTTGAGAATGCAGTTTTCATATATGTCTTAGTTAGGGTTTTACTGCTGTGAACAGACACCATGATCAAGGCAAGTCTTATAAAGGACAACATTTAATTGGGGCTGGCTTACAGGATCAGAGGTTCAGTCCACTGTCATCAAGGTGGAAGCCTGGCAGCATGCAGGCAGGGATGGTGCAGGTGGAGCTGAGAGTTCTACATCTTCATCCAAAGGAAGCCAGGAATAGACTGAGTATCCTCAGGCAGCCAGGAGGATGATCTCCAAGCCCAACCCTACAGTGACACACTTCCTCCAACAAGGCCACACCTTCTAATAGTGCCACTCCCTGGGACGAGCACAGGCAAACCATCACATTCCACTCCCTGGCCTTGTCCCATAGACTTGTCCAAACACATGAGTCTGTAGGGGCCATACATAAACACAGCATAATAAAAAGTACATTTAGCTCAACTTCCAAAATCCACATCATCTATAGCAGTCTCAACAATGTTAAAAGTTCAATGTCTTTTCTGAGATTCTTTCAATCACTTAACTGTAATTCCCAAAACAAGCCAGGGAACCAGCTGGGCAAACTCCACACTCTGCATCTCCATGGCTGATGGCAAAGCCGTCTTTAGACCTTCAACTCCTTTTTCATCTTTGCTGACTGCAACAAACACCTTTGTTCTGGGCTGGTTCCCCTCCCTGTTAGCAGCTTTCCTCAGCACATATCCCAGAACTCTGTCATCTTTAATATCATGGCATCTCCAAGTCAACTTCAACTTCACAGTTTCTTGTTCTACTACATTACCACTAGCTTCCAATTTTCCAACTCTTTCACTACCTAGGCTTGGCTGTCCTGGATCTTGCTCTGTAGACTGACCTTGACCTCAGAAATCTGCATGCCTGTCTCCTGGGATTAATGGTGTGTTCCACCATGCCTGAATTTAAGCTTTTCTTCACCTAGAACTTGCTCTGTCTCAGGCTGGCCTTGAACTCAGAGTTCTGCTTGGCTTTATCTCCTGGGATTAAAGGTGTGCACCAAGACAATAATATTAGTTAAAATCATGATAAATTATTGGAAGAATTATAGTCATAATACTGCCGATGAAGATGCATGCAGACTGGGCCAGTTAAGAGACATTAACAGAAGCAATATCACATCACTTTGATGGGGAGCTGGTTTTGCAGTTGCTACCCTTTTCTGTCTCTTGGACTGCAAGCTTTTGTAGCCTCCTAGAGGGGACATGTTCCTCATTGGTCAGAATCTTTCAGTGTATAAACCTGACATTGGTTTTCAGGAACAACACATAAAAAATGCTCTTGTTTTTATGGGTTTACATGGGTTTCATGGTTTTGCCACACCCATCCTTCTCAGCATCATTGGCTCATTGATGAAATGAGAAGTTGTAGGCATTATAAATTATAGATTAATATAGAAACAGAGGTGGAGGGTTGGGGATTTAGCTCAGTGGTAGAGCGCTTGCCTAGCAACCGCAAGGCCCTGGGTTTGGTCCCCAGCTCCGAAAAAAAAAAAAAGAAAAAAGGAAAAAAAAAGAAACAGAGGTGGAAACCATAGTGCTTATAGGGGGCTAGCGATGCTTGACATTTAAGGGCATGTACTGCTCTACCCAAAGACCCAAGGTCAGTTTTCACCACCCTTGTTGGGAAGCTCACAAGTGACTGTAGTGCCTCTTCTGTAGATCTGATGCCTTCTTCTGGCCTCTTCCTGCACTGCACTCTCATGTGTAGATACACTGCCCCACAAAACACACACACACATTCACACACACACACACACACACACACACACACACACACGCATACACATACTTTAAAAATAAAATGAACTCTTTAAAACACAACAAAATGACTAGTCTTTTGTACTAGGCCGTTTCTTCAGGAAAAATAAATGCAACACAGAAGGAGAAAGTGCTGTGTCAGGCTGATCTTGTCTCTCCTTGGAGGCGTTAAATCGGCAGCACAGGCTCTCAGCTCGGTACTCCTCACAATTTTCCTCAGCCTACTTCTCACACAAAATGTGTTCATGGTAAATGCTTAGAGTATTTTTTTCAGCTGACTCCAGTTGCTTTCAGATTTATGCATTTCTGTGGAATACATAAACAAAATGTAAGAAGATTTTAAAATATGGGCAAAGACAGTTTGGTTTGAGTAGTTCTTGCAAACTCATTCATCGCCAACCCTCATGTTATTTATGAAGTTACAGATTTTCCTGGTAACATCAAGTTGTCCTTTAATCTGTAGCTAGAGCTTTTCACTGGGCAGGAAAAGCATGATCAAACCAGCCCAGGCACTTGGAGCAGAGATGAGAAGTGAACTGTTAATGACTCAAGGTCACTGAGCTCTGGAGCTAAGGGCTTGGTTATGAAGATGGTTGGTTGTGTGTGTGTGTGTGTGTGTGTGTGTGTGTGTGTGTGTGTGTGTGTGTGTGTGTGCTTATGCAGAGGTCAGAAAAAGGGGATCAGATTCCCTGTAACTGGAGTTGCAGGTGGTTGCAAACTACAATGTGGGCACTAAAAGCTGAACTCGGACCTTCTGGAAGAATAGCCAGCATTCTAAACTACCAAATCCTATTTTGTTCTATTTAAAGACGTCCCCACCATACACAGCTTTTTAAGACAGAGTTTCTCATTGAACCTGGAGCCTCCATCTGCAGTGTGTTGGGGACATCCTGCTTTCTCAGTAGACCTGGCTGACTTTTCTTTCCAGAAAGAAGTGTTCACTCTGCTTCTCAGCCTCATGCCATTCACAGCAGGCGCAGTCAAACCACCCCTCCCCAAAAACTTCATGCTTCTGTCATATAATGAGGAAAGCCTTCTGGGGCCCCTCTTCTGTGATGCATAGGCTGCAAGGACAGAAACATTATTGCTGGGGGAAATTTTAACCTGACCTCCAATGTTTGTGTTGAATTTTAGCTGAGTCTGACTAGAAATGTTTGGGTGTGAAGCTTCTAAGTTTCACAATACTCCCTCAGAATTAGGAGGGGTGTGATCTTCTGTCATCTTCCACAAACACATCATCTTATGTGTGTGGGGGGTATGCATGTACACACTACACACACACACACACACACACACACACACACACACACACACACACCCTCCTCCTCCTCCTCCTCATGAACATCATCCTCAGCTCTAGGTCGTCTGCACACATCTGTGTATGTGCATCAGGAAGTCAGTGGTCTATAGTGGTATCTTCTTCAATCACGCTATTACCTCTCCTCCCTCTTTTGAGACAGGGTCTCTCACTGAACCTGGAGCTCACCAATTTGTCTGGGCCAGATTGCTAGTGAGCTGTAAGGATCTGCCTATTTCTACCTATCCAGCACTGCGACTAAAGGCTGTGGGACCACACCCAGCTTCCTTAGACCGCTTGTCCCAGAGTCTTCCACCTGTATTCTGAGCATCACTTCTTTTTTTACATTGAAAGCCAGAGGCTAAGACTTTGGAATAATGAATATGAACTGCCATGCTTGAGGCACAGATGACATCTGAAGCAGAACCTTCTATAAGAGGCAAGAAAACCTCCTTAATCCACACCCAGGAAATATCTATTTAGTACCTAATTCAAGCAAGTTTTACAATCAAATTATAGGCTACAGTATGTGGGTGTAGCTTTTAGAAGTCTAAGCGACCATCGTAGATGAATCCAGAGTTTTTGTTGATTTCTTTTATCCCGATGACTGACCATGAGGAGGACACAAGAATATGAAGACCTTTCACAGGGCTTTTTGGTCAATGCTTTCATTTTATGAAGAGCAGCAAAATCACCAACTTCCCGCATATTTGCAACACACTTAAGAAATGAGGCTGGGATGAAATATTACACCAAAGTGATTCCTTTGCTGACCATCAAATCATCGGTTCTTCAAAGCTGCCCTCTACTGACATTCTTTCTTGAGAGCATTTGATTCTTGTAAGCTGACTTATATTTAGAACGGTTACTGAACGGGATAAACCAAGCTGGTAAAAGAAGGCTTGGATTTTAATGTGTGAGGTAAAAAACAAAACAAAACAAAACAAAACCTCAAAAAATCATTTGTCCTTTCTTCCCCACACCCAGGAAACTTGGCTGAGGTGTAACTCTGAATTCCAGCAGAGGGCAAACTCAGCCTTTTGGTTTTCTAGGTGTTTGGACTATACCAGGAAGAGCCTTCCTATTTAAAACAATGTGGTTCACCACTGATGAAAGCCACAGAACTGTTTTGGATAACAGTTCACCACTGCTGAAAGCCACATAAGCATTTATGTTCCTCATAGCTAACCACTTGGTTGAAAAAATGAAGGAAAGGAATTAACCCTGTGAGACAGGAACCCAGGGCTACATGACTACACTGCAGGAAACCATCTTTTTCTGCAAATCTAACAAAGATAAGTGGTACCTTCACACCACTTGAGCCGAGGGAAGGAAGCCATTTTTGCCTTTTTTTTTTAAATTCCAATGTTATTGCCCAAAATGCCATTGACTGAATGATGATTTTGTTCAAAGTGGGCACTTGGTTGTTATAGAATGAACATGTATACAGTCTGTCTTGTAACCAGGTAACCAAACGTGACATTTAACATTGAGATGTGAGGCTGCTTACTTATGCATTATTTTATGTGTGTGAATGTTTGCTATATGTATGGCTGTGCACCACGTGTACCAATATACGACTAAAATTCATAAGTTCCAGTAAATGCGGTTTGCTGAAAGGCAGTCTCAAAGTGTTCTCACATTGTTAAACTTCAGATGATTTGACTCAAAATAGATAGGAAAATATCTGCCCTGGCCATCTTACTGAGCACAGAATGAAAGGGCTGTGATACAGACACACTCTATAAATTCAAAGTGGGATGTCCCACATCAGAAATAGTTTAGCAGCAGCACAGAATTTTCTAGAAACATATAACAGAAGTCAGCGTGTGAAAGAACACCTCAAAATTCAGATGTGCCTATGATCACAAGAGGCATCGTGATGAGGCATCTCAGTGACAGATGCCATCATGTCCCTCTCATGGGGAACAGAATACTCAGGCTTGTTTTTGTTTCCATCATGAATGGGGTGGAACATCTATTATAAGCAAGAGAAATCTGGTGTCAAGTGCTTTACTGGTAAGTTGGAGGTGGCAGATGAATGGCAGACCTCAGTTGACCCCAGACTGACTTCCATGACACATATAACGTCACTTCTCTCACCCCCCTTAGCCTGTACCTGTGATCCCCCAACTAACCTGTTAACTCCTGTGCATGCCCACTACAATCTACCTAGTAGCTACAGCCAGAGGAACTGCATGCAGTTGCCATGAACCCATCTCTCCTCTGCCTTGGTTCCGTCTCTAACTCCTCAAGTGACCTAGTTTCCTGCTCACTGGGCACCCAATTCTTAAATGAACCATTTAAATGAGCCTACCGCTCTCTACTGTCTCTGGCCCAGAAGTCTCTTAACTACACTCACAGACCCAGTCCTGATCACTCCCTGCTGGGCAGAGTCCTGAGCTAAGCATGGTATTTATGTTTCTCAATGGTTGAGAGCAAGTCAAAATAAGGACACTCTTTTATGACATATACATGATATCTGACATGCAAATGTTAGTGTCTGTGAAGGAGACTTTCTGAAAGACCACACCATTGGCTTCTGAACCATCTGTGGCTACATCAGCTTTACCAGAGCAGCGGCATCATGGTACAGTAACTTGCAAAGCACATAGCACTTCCCTGTACCCATGGTCCTTTGTTTGGGGGAGGAGTAGTTCAGTAGTGGAGCACTCTCCTGGCATGTAGAGGACCATGGCTTTAGTCTCAGGATTGGAAGAAGAAGAAGAAGAAGAAGAAGAAGAAGAAGAAGAAGAAGAAGAAGAAGAAGAAGAAGAAGAAGAAGAAGAAGAAGAAGAAGAAGAGGAGGAGGAGGAGGAGGAGGAGGAGGAGGAGGAGGAGGAGGAGGAGGAAGAGGAAGGAGGAAGAGGAAGGAGGAAGAGGAAGGAGGAGGAGGAGGAGGAGGAGGAGGAGGAGGAGGAGGAGGAGGAGAAGAAGAAGAAGAAGAAGAAGAAGAAGAAGAAGAAGAAGAAGAAGAAGAAGAAGAAGAAGAAGAAGAAGAAGAAGAAGAAGAAGAGGAAGAAGAAAGCAGGAAAGGTTCTGGGGACCATGCCCCACTTCACATGGCCTGGCCTCTCTTCCTTTTCACCTCACTTGTCCTTGTGACTTGCTGGTTCCATAAATCTCAAATGTCACTTCTCTAGGAAGCTTTTTTTGGTCACTGTTCTGTGTGAATGATACTATGACTACTGTAACTCTTTATTACCAAAAAATGTATTTAATTGGGAGATTGCTTGCAGTTTCGGAGGTTTAGTCCACTATCATCATGGCAGGGAGCATCGGAGCAGGCTCTCACAGTGCTGTAGGAGCAGCTTATAGCTACATCCTGATTTGCTACATCCTGATTTCCATGCAAAGAAAGAAAGCTGGGCCTAACATGGACTTTTGAAACCTCAAAGCCCATCCTTAGTGACACATTTTCCCCAACAAGGCCACACCTCCTAATCCTTCTCAAATAGCTCCACTCCCCAGTGACAGGTGACTAACTAGGAATTCAACTGTATGAGCCTATGGAACAATTCTTATTAAACCATCAGCAAAGGTGTAGAACTTAGCCACATAGTTCACACATCACCCTCATGTTTTCTTTATGAGAACCTGGGTGGCCTTTCCACATGGGGTCTCTTCTTCTTCACAAACAAATTTGATGAAAAGCAAGATGTCTTTGCTTGCTTGGTCTCAGTCCTCACACCCAACCCATGCTCATGCTCACACACAGCAGGTGCCCAGCACCTTCTCAGAGTGACTGACTTGATATTAGGGAAACAGTAAAATTAATTGAAAATTCATAAATACTGGTCCAGCTAACATCTCTGTGCTAAGGTCATTTTTAGTTTAATTTAATCCTCAGCATGCTTTTTTTCTCTACTGTGATCTTCAAAACATAAAAACAAAGTGAAATCTTACACAAAATGTGTGTGGGCACAGAACATCAGCATCAGTGTAGAAAATGCTAGCCCATTTTCTTCTTCATGTAAATGGCAGGGTCTGGTTACATTCAGCAAAGTAACTTATACTTTCTCCCCTGTCTAATTAAGCTGTATGTGTTGTACAATGTGTTCTAAGTCTTTGTTACCTCTGGGTGAAATATTGCTTAAGTCATAAGACATTGAGCTAAGACTGAGCTTGGCCATGATGGGTTTAATTCTACTAAAATGCCATGATGGGTTTAATTCTACTAAAATGCCATGATGGGTTTAATTCTACTAAAATGCCATGATGGGTTTAATTCTACTAAAATGCCATGATGGGTTTAATTCTACTCCATGCAGGTCCTGAAGCTACTGCTTGCAGGCAGGAGTACAGGGTGGCCCAGGACTGTCACTTCTAAACCTGCATGCAGAGAATAGCTCACCTTCACACTTGGCTCCATGCTTCTTTGCTCCTTTTTGCTTGACTTCGTCATCTGCTTTTGCAAAAATAGCTAAGGAACACATCCTCTTAATAGAAACTGACAGGGGCTTCAGAAATTCAGAAAAACTTGCACCATTCTCAAGAGTGTTAATCAAAGTGTGTTGCTAACCTGTCCTAATCATTCCAATTCATCAAGTACATACACAGGTTAATTGTGTAAGAACAAATAATTAGGTAGGATTTGGGGTGGCAAATTTTGTTGTAATAAGGAATCAAAGTCCAACCTCTAAAGCTTGTGAAGCATTCTATGCCCCTCCAAGAGCCAAATAGCACTTCCTAAGCTGTGGGCTTCACTAAGGGCTCTTGTCTCTGAGCTAACACTAAGCATCAATCCATGGCCACCAATGGTGGGTTAAATTAATATAATTGAAAAGGGTTTATGCAATTTAATACTTGATTAGAGCTGTAACCAGGTGACAAGAGCATTATTGCTGAGACCAAATCCATTTTGACTCACTCTATTCCAGAGTCTCAGAAATACATAATGAAATGGCCCCTAGGCTCTGACTGGCAAGGCCGTGCCTGCATCAACACCATACATTCTAGCTGTTCCATTCCTGTACCTGACAATGATGGGACACAGAGGGCTGCTGAGTTACACCAGCTTACACCAAGGAAGGATGGACCCCCGGAGCTGAAAGAGATACTACTGTCCGTCTTCCTTTCAGATATTCCCACGGAATGTGTGGACCAGGCACATGTGACCTTCTGGCGCTGAGGTGTGACCGATGATGTTTACATGGAGGAACTGCACAGTTGAGTTTCAGCAGGAAAGCTCACACAAAGGTTCCTACTGTTCTAAGCACGCTTGCACTTGGGGCTGGGTTACATTTGTGCTGTTCTTTTTAGTCTTGGGTTGGGCTACATTGTGGGTGTTCTTGGCCACACGCAGACTTGTGTAAACTGACACCTGGGACACACCCACCTGGACCACAGACCAGTCAGCTGGCTCTGTTTGTGTCCGGAATCTGCTCCAGCTGTGAATCTGTGACCTCGAGGCCCACAGCACTGCTTGTCATGGAGTAGATGCTCAACAAGTAAGCATGTTATTACTATTTGACCAATTTCCTTTCTTGTTGCCTTAACACATCAAATATGTTCACATACTAGATTTGCTGCAAGTCGTCTCAGGTTTGAAAAGCCACTTCTTGATGTTTTGAATGTGTAACACCTGAATTTAGGTTTAAAAAAATCTGAGAAGGTGGTTTTATTGTGATCATTTTGTAGCTTTTTAAGGATATTTTATGAAGATAATGGTTTTCTCGATTTTATTACTTTGCATTATCTTTCTGTTCTAGTCACCTGTTTAGCTGCTAAATATATTTGGATCATATCAGTGATGAAAAGATCAGTTTACATAGCAAATGACATTGCAAAGGTAGATTCTCAAACACATTGTCAATGCCTATTTCTACAGTTTATGATATTATCTTTGTATAAGTTTAGACAGGGGTTTTGGTTCTGATTAGATTTGCCTTAGGGAAGCTACGAAGCCTGAACTTCTGACTAAGGCTCACCTTCCTAGAAACCAACATCCCTTCTGTCTTAGTATTCTATGGTAAGTCTTATAAAGGAAAACATTTCACTGTGGCTGACTAACAGGTTCTGAGGCTAATTCCTATATCATCATGGTAGGAAGTAGGACAGCATGAGGGCGGACATAGTGCTGGAGAAGGAGCTGAGAGTTCTACATCTGGTTAGGCAGGCAGCAGGAGGAGAGAGACACTAGGCTTGGCTTAAGCATTTGAAACCCCAAAGCCCACATTCAGTGACACACTTCCTCCAACAGGGTCATATCTCCTAATAGTGCTGCTCCTTGGTGACTTGCATTTAAATCTATGAGTCTATGAGGATCACTTCTATTCAAGACTCCACTACCTTCTCCTGCTCCAATGTCACAGTAGTGCATGCTTCAGAGTCAGGACTGCCTGAAGCTCGCTTTGCAACACGTCCTGCCTGGAGGAGTTGGGTTTAGGATTCCAGCATTTCTTACCCTTATCTCTTTTAGCATTACCATCTGTGATGCTCGCAGAGATCCTCTGACTCTGTCTCTGTCTATCTCTGTTTGTCTGTCTGTCTCTCTTTATTACTCTCCCTCTCCCTCTCCCCTTCTTCTGCCTTTGTTCCCACTTCCCTGAGGGACTACAATCACAGCATACATGCCCTTTTACGGTCAACTGTCCCTTTAAAAGCAAGTTACTGGGGATGGAAATATGGCTTAGCAGGTAAAAGCACTGGCTGTTCCCCCAGAGGAGTGGGACGTAATTCTCAGCACCCACATGGTCCCTAACAACCATCTGTAAGTCCAGTACCAGGGACTCTTATGACCTTTTCTGGCCTCCTAGAAAACCAGGTACATGCATGCCACACACACTTATATGTAGATAAAATACCCTGCCAAGCTCAGGGACTCCTAAAGTGTTCCAGAACAATGTTTCAAGCCATGTAAATTTACCCTCAGCCATCAGTCACCATTGGAGCAATGGCACCATGCTAACTGCTTAGTGATATGTTGATAGAGAGACAGCATGAAGAACTGAGAGAAGGGTAAAATATGGGGTCCAAAGACTTCTGAACTACTGGAGTGACAAAAGTTTTCTCAAAAAGATAATTAGGACCTCATTCACTCAATAGCAAATGACAAAGTGGAAATGAGTAAAGGGTCTAGACAAACATCTCAATGATCATCAAAACAAACAAACAAAACAAAAAAACCCAAAACCCTAGTCAAGACCAAGATGTAGAAACAACCCACGTGTCTACTAACCGGGTAAGAAACAAATGCAAAACAGATAAGGAGAAGTCAATCCTGCTTTCCACAAAACCTTGAGTGACCCTTGAGGACAGAAGACTAAACACGGCACCTAGAACCTTCACAAAACACATGCCTTAGTGACCTACTCACACAGGAGAAGGGAGCCTATCAGGAGTTGGTTGGGGAAGAGAACTTGGGTTACAGGACAAAGCAGAAATGAAAGGAATAAACCAAATTAGGGGGACAATGTCTGGCATGATGAGGAGGCATCAATCATTGTGAAGGCCAAATTTACTTGGGGATCTTTTCATACTTTCACCCAGAAACACAGGCATGCACATATGTTGGCAACATAGTAAAGTGGCACATACTGTCAGTATCCTGATAGGTGGTCAGTTCACAATCTGTGTGTGTGAGTATGTGAGTGTGTGTTTGAGTGTGTGTGGGTGTGTGTGTGTGTGTGTGTGCTCAAGTGGGCATGTGAGTGTGTGCATATTTGTATGACTGCATGAGTGTGTATGTGTGAGTGTGACTGTATGTGAGTGTGTCTCACAAGTGTGCATGTGAGTGTGTGCATGTGTGAGTATGCATGTGTGTAGGTGTGAGTGTGACTGTATGTGTGTGTGTGTGCAAGTGGGCATGTGAGTGTGTGCGTATTTGTATAACTGCATGAGTGTGTATAAGTGTGTGTGACTGTATGTGAGTGTGTCTGCACAAGTGTGCATGTGAGTGTGTGCATGTGTGAGTATGCATGTGTGTAGGTGTGAGTGTGACTGTGTGAGTGTAAGAGTGTGAGTAAGTGTGAGTGTGTGAGTATGTAAATGTGTATGACTGTATGTAAGTGTATGTGAGTATGTGACTATGTGAGTGTATATGTGACTGTATGTTTGTGAGTGTGAGTGTGTGAATAAGTGATTGTGTGTCCCAGTGAGTGTGTGTTTCTGAGTGTGTAAGTGCAAGTGTGTATATGTGAGTGTGTGTGAGTGTGTTTGTGAGTGAGTGTGTATGTGATTGTGTGTGTGTGTGTGTGTGAGCACACAGGTGTATACGTATATTTGTGTATATATATATGGAAACCTTTGGTTCCACTCTTCAGAAACTGACCACTGTGTTTTTAAGACAGGGTCTCTTACTGATCTGTGAGGGCAGCTGTCAAGTGAGCCCCAGTGGTGCTCCTGTCTCTGCCTCCCCATCAGGGGAATTACAAATGTTTCCCACCACACCTGAGTTCTGGGGATCAAACTCAGGTCTTCATGCTTATGTCACAAGAACTTGACCAACTGAGTCACTTTCCATGACATAAATACATGCAATTTTGATCCAGCAATATACCTCATTAAAGTTACAGACAACAGCCATAGAGCAGAAGGAAGAAGGGGAACACTGGCTACAGGAGCTCTGGCTTCCTATCTATTTTCACTCCTCTCTCCCTGGCTGTGTCTCTTGGGTTTTGTCCCTCCCCCTGACCTCAGGCTCCTGACAGAGGCTTATTTCAAGCCATGTAATCAGTCTACGTTGTGGAAGGAGCTGATGCCATGGCTGCAGATGGACATGAGATATAACTGGGGTAAGGTGTACACAATAACATCTGTCAGAATTCCCCTCTCTCCTGCTACTGAGATGGAAACATCTGGACTAAAATGTTTCCTGTGTTTTCAATGTTCAGAGTCGTACAGTAAGCCTGCAGACAGCCACCACTCACTGTCCAGCGATTCTCCAGGTCTCTGTTCCTCGGTCCCAGCTCACACTGGCCTCATCACTTCTCACAGACCTTTCCAAACCATGCATATTGTCTTTGAATAAAAGGACACTGTGTTTTCATTTCTAAGTGAAATATGTATTTGTTAATGTCACCTATGACTTACCACAGTCTACCTCCCAAGACAGGAGAAGATTCTGAATTGTGAATTTCTAGTAAGAGGGGGACTAAGAAAGCCACAGGGGTCTTTGGATAAACTGCTCTGATAATCAGCCTAAGTCCCATTTTGATAAACCACATCTCCACTGATGTGTTTCTGTACTGTCAAAGGCTGTTGTCCCTTCTCTAGTCTGTTCTCCCTGCTTCTTCCCACACTTTCATCCACAGAAGACCAGCATAACAAAGAACTGCAGTTCCTAAAGGCACACGGGAAGGGGTGCAGAAAGCCTATTTTATAAAAAGGAGGGCCTGAGTGGCACTTCAGTTTTACATCTGCTACAACTGAACAGAAACCAGGATACAGGCAATGAGAAATGTGAAGTCGGCTTCCTTCCAGGTTGTCGCTTAAGCAGAAGGCATTCCATAAGGCCTTCACACAGCTTCCCTAACTTCCAGGCACCCACACATAACTGGGAAGATAAATGTAGCCAGAGACTCCACTGAGAGCTTTGAAGGATGCCAGGCCACAGAGGCACAGGCCAAGCTATACAACAATGACTGAATAAAGGATTTAGCCATTTTGGTCACAGGAGTCTAATGTGTTTGGGTCTGAGGAAGAGACTTTCAGGCAGGTCCCATGGAGGTGCAACAGAGTTCTGAAAGAACATGCAGGGTAGAGAGGGGATCAGGAAGTGGGCAAGGAGGGGAGTCAGGCAGGACTCCTGCTTCACAGTTGGAAAAGCAAAGACAAGGTTCCCTCCACAAGGGAACCTCATGGTCCAGTCACAGAATGCCTACTTAGGCTACAAATACATCATTCTTCCCATGTATCCAATACATGGCTTCCCTTCAGCAGATGATGGGAAGGGACTCATAGAAAACACTCTCCATTGCTGTGTCAGAATCAACTCAGACACACTTTCCTGCCCGTGGTCTGAGTGTCCTGATAGCACATCAGGGACAGTCAGGGACAGATGCTAGGCCCCAGAGAAAGAATAACAATATCAACCAGGTAGCAGCCAGCACATGAGTTACATGTTTGTCACATCTAAACTAGCATCAGATGGAAAGTTGGCCTCGGTTTTAGATACCGCTGGGAAAGAAATACCATTTTAACATTTAAAATTGGAAACATTAACTTTCATGGGACTCTTTATTTTGTTAGAACTGCCTCGTCAACACTCCATTGCTTGTCACACATCATCATGCCAGTAATTAAAAATGGAACAACCAGTGACTGGATGGTCATTTCATTTCTGAATCTCATATCCAGGGTCAGACTTTGCTACAGATAAAGAAAACCTCAGTCTTTCTTAGCCTAGTGTTGTCTTTCCTGCTCTGACTGCCCATGAGTTGTTTCAGCAGCATCTGATGGCTGAACTGTTTATTTTGTTATCAAATCTATAAACACAAAACCATCACCTTCCCCTGATACAGAGGCTGCTGAGGTGCAGTCTAGGTCTAGAGATAGAACACCCGAGAGATAACTGCTTCATTACAATTGATGCATTGTGATATGAAAAAGAAAATAAGCCAGGGGAGGGTCCTCAGGAGTGTAAGGGAGCAGAAGCAACATGTGTGGGAGGATACGAGGACTGCCTTAAACACAAGATTGAACTTCTTGGTGATCAAGCATGCAGATACCTAGAGGAGGCATCTGTACAGGATCAAGATCCCTGGAAAAAGAACCAAAATGAGATATGCACATAGCCTTATGCTTGTTTATGTGTGTATGATTACATGCATATGTAATCATATGTGTATATTCACATGCATATTCATTTGCTAGCATGTCTATACATCGTTTTATGTGCACTGAGATGATTAAAATAACAAAATCTGCATATTTAAATGTTTTCAATGTTTAAATGTTTTAAATTGTATATTATTATTTTTACATTTTTATATGTATGTGTATACTTGTGTGAGTTTATGAGCACCATATAGTGCTAAGTGCTTCTGAGCACTGGAAAGTCTAGTATCACAGAGGCCAGAGGAGAACATGAGATTCCCTGAAATTGGAGTTACAGATGGTTGAAAGCCATCATATACTAGGAATCCTCTGTATACATACAAAACTATATATTCTTATATATTAGTCTTCTTCCATATAAATTGTAACATGGATTTATATATGCATATTAAAATTTCATATGCAGTTTATATAAAAGATTCTTTTATGAGTTGTATCATATAAAGAAGATAGCTTTCTATCTTCATATATAGTTCTCTGTGTGTGTGTGTGTGTAGTTATGACATATATCACAGTGTACCTTCTGCAAACAGGAGACTCAAAAGAGCTGGTTGCATATTTCAGTGTGAGTTCAGTACCAAGAAAACCAGAATGGCTGGCAGAAATCTCCATTTGTGGAAACCTCTCAGCTCTGGCCGAGAAACAGGCTCCTCCTCTCTTTTGTTTGGTTCTGTGCAGGCATCAGTGACCAGTTGATGCTTATAACCATAGAGGACGGACATTTGCTTTATGGACCCCACAGGTCTTAACACTAATTACATCTGGAAACACAGAACAGTTGTAACTCATCCTTAATCTGGCCAAGTGGACACTTTAACCCTCACAATTTGCCTGTGCTAGGAACATCAGGGTAGATGCTCTAGGCTGGAGCGGGCTGGCATAGGACTGAAATGTCAGGGATCCTGTAGACAGGATCCAGGCAGACTGGTCAGTGGGCAGATGTGATGAAGGCAGCTGAGTCTCCTGGGGCTATGGGTTATTGCTGGCATTGGAATGTCTATGCACAGGGAATGTACAGGTCTTGAGCAGAAGAATGATCAGATCCAAGGTATGCTTTCCAGAACCACTGTGCCCACTCAGTTGAGTGAGAGTGACGATGAGGTCAAAAGGCCAGAACTAGCTCAGTGGGAGAGCACTTGCCTAGCAAGCGCAAGGCCCTGGGTTCGGTCCTCAGCTCCGGAAAAAAAAAGGCCAGAACTGAGCTACTGTGGCAATGTGGGCAGAGGCAGAGGGTCAGACGTGGACAGTGGCAGTGGTGATGCACAGCAGAGCCTGGGCTTTTAACAAACTGGAACTCCTCTTCCATGTATTTAGAGAAGACAGATGCAGAGGGGTCTTAGCCCACAGACAAGTTTATTTTCTTACTTCAGAAGGTAGTTTCAGCTCAGAAATAAGAGTTAAGATCTCCTTTCCTATGCATTCCCTGAACAGTCCTGGCGACTGGAGGCAGTATAGCCATAGATAAGATTCAGCACATCTAGAAGCATCAATAATTGAGTAAAAAAGTGTAATAAGTTATGATGAAAGACCAGTAATCTAATGTCATGCCTTGGGCAGGGGTGGGGAACCAGCCAATCTCAAAGAGCAGCAAGAAGCTAATATCTGTGTTTGTCTTTTCTTGCCTATCTTTTGTCAGCATTCTAGGACACAGACAGAATTCTTATTGGGAAATATTAACTTGGAGAATCAAAAATACAATTTTGGCTGACAACAGGGCTCCTCTCAACAAAACCTGAGATAGTCCCTGAATAATTCTCCACACCTGATCCCTCACAAGGCCCTGGGACTCTTGTCATAGGTGAAGTGGCAGAGTTGCCAGGTTAGAAGCAGCAGTGGAATTCAGGTGTGTCCCCACTCAAACTCATGGGCAAAGCAGGCTTCAGAGCACAGGTGACAGGCTCAGCTCTCTCAGGTCCCTCTGAAGCAGGCCAAGAGGTCAGTATTGAAATCACATGACAACTAGATCTTAGACGGATTGCTGCAAGTTTTCACATACTTGCCCTGGTGTTTAGATCAATACTTGCCCTGCCTCCCTGTCATAACTCCTCTGAAAACAAAGTAGTATGGGAAATGTGGAAGGCTTCAGAGGCACAGAAATAACTATTGGAAAAGAAGAGCTGTTTTAACTTTCTGGGAACTATGAGCGAGCAGTCCGAATACCAAGGCTGCCTCCCCAGGGCCTTGGAGTTCCAAAGCACAAGGCTTTATCTATTTACCTTCCTAGAAGAGATCCATGAATTCATGTCCTTTCTCAAAAGCTCTGCTTTGAGCCACCTTGCAACATTGTCCCTTTTCTTTCTTCCTTTTTCTGTTTCCATGGACAAAGCCTCAAGGGCAAGCTTCTCAGGATCTTTATAGCTCTCAATGACACCCCAATATACCACCCTCTTCTGTCTACTTCCACATGGCCTCCCTCTGAACATGGCCACTACTAGGAAGGTACATCTGGGAAAAGGACCCAGGACTCAGAAATGTCCCCTTTTCTTCCACAGTTGCATGTCAGCTGGCTTGAGCACATGGGCGGCTTGGGGTTGGGATGTCTGGAAGAAGCACACAGAAAAGAGAGCCCTTGGAGTGGTAGATGAACCAGCAGACCACCATGTACTGGCACTGAAGTGAGAACTGCCACAGACTTTGTCTTGTTGGGCATCCTTCATGAGAACTAAGTGTACTTCTTAGTGTTGATATCAGTAACTGCACCTTCTTTTTGGAGAAGGAAAAATGAAAGTCTTGTCCAACAAGAAGAGTGTTGGACCCAGGGCCTTGAGAAATCCAGGACATAATTCCCATTCTGGATCTTCACACACCTACTGTCTCTCTGCATTTTTATCCACCCAATATATAAATTGTTCCAGATGTCCTCAGAGCAAACATATTTTGTACAATTCATGTGATTTGCACTGTGCACTACATAATTCCCTCTGCTGTGACAAAGTACCCAGAAGAGCAATAGAAGGAAGGACGGGCTGATTTGTGTTCCCATTGCCTCCCCTTTTTATTCAGTCTGGAACCCCAGCTGTGGAATAGTGCTGCCTGCATGTAAGATGGGTCTTCACATCTAGTTAACCCAACCTAGGCATTCCCTCATGGATGTGCCCTGTGATTGCCCTGTAACCAAGTTGACAGTCAGCATTGCCCTTCACATAGTCTTAATGTTTATTTGAACTTACATGGTGTAGGATATGGCCTGAAAGAAGTGATAATTGTATTCCTACCTAAAATGATAAATTGACAAACAGTTCTAGGAATAGCTGAGGCAGTGAATATCAACAATACAAATACAGTTCATTGTAATTTACAATAAATGCATAAAGTATTGTCTTTGAGGGAGAGGGCAATCTCAAACACCTATAAGCAGCAGGCTCTCTGCACTCCAATGAGACACAAGAGGAACAAGAATACATGAGGACATTTTACTTGACTTAAGACACAGAATCTACTCACGTGAAAATCAGAGCTAAATCCTAGAACTGGATGGTGTGTAACACGGACACAGGCTCCCTGAGGAAGGATGGAGTTTTCTCCATTCAATACTAGATCCTCTGCTGTCACAAAATACACTCTGTGTATGTGTCTGTGTCTGTGCATGTGTATGTGCATGTGCATTCATATGTATGTAAATACAGCTATGATATGTATGAGTACATGTTTATATAAGCATGTAATTGTGAGTGTATATATGTGCATATTTATATGATGGTATGTGTGTATCTGCTGTAGGTGTGTTGTTTATGTTGTAGGTTTCTGTGTATGAATTTGTCTGCACATGTTTGCCTCTAAATGTGGAGATCAGAGATCAACCTTATGTATCTGCTCAGGAACCATCCATTTTACTTTTTGAGTCAGAGATACCCAGTAGGATCTCGAACTTGCCAATTAGCTTTGACTATCTAGCCATTTGAGCACTAGGTATTCTTCTGCCTCAGTCTCCCCAGGATTTGTTTTACAAATATTAAGTATATCACTGCATCCTGCCTTTCATGTGGGTGCTCAGAGTCAAACTCAGGTCTCAAACTTATATGGGAAAAGTTAGCAGTCAGACAGCTTATGTTTCCTTATGTGCGTGTATGACTAATTCCTTGGTCAGAAGTGTGGAGGTTGGTATATTTGCTCTGCAAGACATATATTTAGAGAAATCAAAAGTCAGTTTGGAGCAAACCGGACAAGAAACAGAAATTTCAGATACACCCAATTAATCTTAAAGATGGGTTTTCGGCAGAAGAATGATGTTTTTTCATGGGGGTTGCTGGTAGCTCTCATCAGCTAAACCTCTCCTTTCTCCCTGGTGAACATAGCATTTCCTTTAGACAACCACTAAAACAAAAAGACTCCCACAAATCAAGGCTATGAAGCATGCAGAGGGGAGCCACCTGTGATGAGTGTAAAACACGGTAGAAGGAAGAGAAGGGAGAGACCAGGCCTCCCAGCGCACTCTGGCTCCTATCGTCAGCACAGGCCACTTTCTGGACCCTCCTGGACTCTACTGGAATCCCTAACCCATATCCATTCTGTAACTCATATACATTTATATAGATATCATCTATACTGTGTACTGTGTGATATCATAGTTAATAAGAATAGTCAAGATTAAAATATAATCCTGTATTCATCTTAGCTGGGTTACCAAGGTAGATGGGATTGATTATATGAAACATGTCTGCCATGGACACCACAGATCCTTATGAAATTACTGCTCTCTGATAAATTCTGACAAGGTAGAACGACATAAATGTGTTCATCTACACTTTTGATATAGATGCTCATAGGCAGGGAGGTGTGTCAGGTAACACTGTTGAAAGGACCATTAGAACTTAAAGATGTTCCATTTCTGTTTCTTAGGCACATATAACATAAGAGCACATGTGGGTCAAAAGGAAGTGTCTGAACTACCCCAAACACATGGCTTACACACCCTCCTGGTGTTCACACTATACATGGATGGTGCCAACCTGGGGAGCTTGGCTGACATTTGACTGGGGCTCTTTTGCATGGGCATGATCAACTGATGCACTCATTAATAGCTTTCTAAACTCAGTTCCCAGGTAAGCCTAGAGGCTGGGTTAGAAACATGTGACCCACTGGTTATAACTGATATTTTTTTCTTTTTTCTTTCTTTTTTTTTTTATTAATGTGAGTATTTCTTATATACATTTTGAGTGTTATTCCCTTTCCCGGTTTCTGGGCAAACATCCCCCTCCCCCATCCCCTTTCTTTCGGTGTTCCCCTCCCCATCCTCCCCCCATCGCCGCCCTCCCCACCACAATCTAGTTCACTGGGGGTTCAGTCTTAGCAGGACCCAGGGCTTCCCCTTCCACTGGTGCTCTTACTAGGATATTCATTGCTACCTATGAGGTCAGAGTCCAGGGTCAGTCCATGTATACTCTTTAGGTAGTGGCTTAGTCCCTGGAAGCTCTGGTTGCTTGGCATTGTTGTACTTTTGGGGTCTCGAGCCCCTTCAAGCTCTTCCAGTTCTTTCTCTGATTCCTTCAACGGGGGTCCTATTCTCAGTTCAGTGGTTTGCTGCTGGCATTCGCCTCTGTGTTTGCTGTATTCTGGCTGTGTCTCTCAGGAGCGATCTACATCCGGCTCCTATCGGCCTGCACTTCTTTGCTTCATCCATCTTGTCTAATTGGATGGCTGTATATGTATGGGCCACATGTGGGGCAGGCTCTGAATGGGTGTTCCTTCTGTCTCTGTTTTAATCTTTGCCTCCTTATTCCCTGCCAAGGGTATTCCTGTTCCCCTTTTAAAGAAGGAGGGAAGCATTCACATTTTGATCATCCGTCTTGAGTTTCATTTGTTCTAGGCGTCTAGGGTAATTCAAGCATTTGGGCTAATAGCCACTTATCAATGAGTGCATACCATGTGTGTTTTTCTGTGATTGGGTTACCTCACTCAGGATGATATTTTCCAGTTCCAACCATTTGCCTACGAATTTCATAAAGTCATTGTTTTTGATAGCTGAGTAATATTCCATTGTGTAAATGTACCACATTTTCTGTATCCATTCCTCTGTTGAAGGGCATCTGGGTTCTTTCCAGCTTCTGGCTATTATAAATAAGGCTGCGATGAACATAGTGGAGCACGTGTCTTTTTTATATGTTGGGGCATCTTTTGGGTATATGCCCAAGAGAGGTATAGCTGGATCCTCAGGCAGTTCAATGTCCAATTTTCTGAGGAACCTCCAGACTGATTTCCAGAATGGTTGTACCAGTCTGCAATCCCACCAACAATGGAGGAGTGTTCCTCTTTCTCCGCATCCTCGCCAGCATCTGCTGTCACCTGAGTTTTTGATCTTAGCCATTCTCACTGGTGTGAGGTGAAATCTCAGGGTTGTTTTGATTTGCATTTCCCTTATGACTAAAGAGGTTGAACATTTCTTTAGGTGTTTCTCAGCCATTCGGCATTCCTCAGCTGTGAATTCTTTGTTTAGGTCTGAACCCCATTTTTTAATAGGGTTATTTGTCTCCCTGCGGTCTAACTTCTTGAGTTCTTTGTATATTTTGGATATAAGGCCTCTATCTGTTGTAGGATTGGTAAAGATCTTTTCCCAATCTGTTGGTTGCCATTTTGTCCTAACCACAGTGTCCTTTGCCTTACAGAAGCTTTGCAGTTTTATGAGATCCCATTTGTCGATTCTTGATCTTAGAGCATAAGCCATTGGTGTTTTGTTCAGGAAATTTTTTCCAGTGCCCATGTGTTCGAGATGCTGCCCTAGTTTTTCTTCTCTTAGTTTGAGTGTATCTGGTTTGATGTGGAGGTCCTTGATCCACTTGGACTTAAGCTTTGTACAGGGTGACAAGCATGGATCGATCTGCATTCTTCTATATGTTGACCTCCAGTTGAACCAGCACCATTTGCTGAAAATGCTATCTTTTTTCCATTTGATGGTTTTGGCTCCTTTGTCAAAAATCAAGTGCCCATAAGTGTGTGGGTTCATTTCTGGGTCTTCAATTCTGTTCCATTAGTCTATCTGTCTGTCTCTGTACCAATACCATGCAGTTTTTATCACTATTGCTCTGTAATACTGCTTGAGTTCAGGGATAATGATTCCCCCTGAAGTCCTTTTATTGTTGAGGATAGTTTTAGCTATCCTGGATTTTTGTTATTCCAGATGAATTTGCAAATTGTTCTGTCTAACTCTTTGAAGAATTGGATTGGTATTTTGATGGGGATTGCATTGAATCTGTAGATCGCTTTCGGTAAAATTTTTACTATATCAATCCTGCCAATCCATAAGCATGGGAGATCTTTCCATCTTCTGAGGTCTTCTTCAATTTCTTTCTTCAGAGTCTTGAAGTTCTTATTGTACAGATCTTTTACTTGCTTGGTTAAAGTCACACCGAGGTACTTTATATTATTTGGGTCTATTATGAAGGGTGTCGTTTCCCTAATTTCTTTCTCGGCTTGTTTCTCTTTTGTGTAGAGGAAGGCTACTGATTTATTTGAGTAAATTTTATACCCAGCCACTTTGCTGAAGTTGTTTATCAGCTTTAGTAGTTCTCTGGTGGAACTTTTGGGATCACTTAAATATACTATCATATCATCTGCAAATAGTGATATTTTGACTTCTTCTTTTCTGATCTGTATCCCCTTGACCTCCTTTTGTTGTCTGATTGCTTTGGCTAGAACTTCAAGAACTATATTGAATAAGTAGGGAGAGAGTGGGCAGCCTTGTGTAGTCCCTGATTTTAGTGGGATTTCTTCAAGTTTCTCTCCATTTAGTTTAATGTTAGCAACTGGTTTGCTGTATGTGGCTTTTACTATCTTCAGGTATGGGCCTTGAATTCCTATTCTTTCCAGGACTTTTATCATGAAGGGGTGTTGAATTTTGTCAAATGCTTTCTCAGCATCTAAGGAAAGATCATGTGGTTTTGTTCTTTCAGTTTGTTTATATAATGGATCACGTTGATGGTTTTCCGTATATTAAACCATCCCTGCATGCCTGGGATGAAGCCTACTTGATCATGGTGGATGATTGTTTTGATGTGCTCTTGGATTCAGTTTGCCAGAATTTTATTGAGTATTTTTGCATCGATATTCATAAGGGAAATTGGTCTGAAGTTCTCTTTCTTTGTTGGGTCTTTGTGTGGTTTAGGTATAAGAATAATTTTGGCTTCATAGAAGGAATTTGGTAGTGCTCCATCTGTTTCAATTTTGTGGAATAGTTTGGATAATATTGGTATGAGGTCTTCTATGAAGATCTGATAGAATTCTGCACTAAACCTGTCTGGACCTGGGCTCTTTTTGGTTGGGAGACCTTTAATGACTGCTTCTATTTCCTTAGGAGTTATGGGGTTGTTTAACTGCTTTATCTGTTCCTGATTTAACTTTGGTACCTGGTATCTGTCTAGGAAATTGTCCATTTCCTGCAGATTTTCAAGTTTTGTTGAATATAGGCTTTTATACTAAGATCTGATGATTTTTTGAATTTCCTCTGAATCTGTAGTTATGTCTCCCTTTTCATTTCTGATTTTGTTAATTTGGACACACTCTCTGTGTCCTCTCGTTAGTCTGGCTAAGGGTTTATCTATCTTGTTGATTTTCTCAAAGAACCAACTTTTGGTTCTGTTGATTCTCTCTATGGTCCTTTTTGTTTCTACTTGGTTGATTTCAGCTCTGTGTTTGATTATTTCCTGCCTTCTACTCCTCCTGGGTGTATTTGCTTCTTTTTGTTCTAGAGCTTTTAGGTGTGCTGTCAAACTGCTGACATATGCTCTCTCCTGTTTCTTTCTGCAGGCACTCAGCGCTATGAGTTTTCCTCTTAGCACAGCTTTCATTGTGTCCCATACGTTTGGGCATGTGGTACCTTCATTTTCATTAAATTCTAAAAAGTCTTTAATTTCTTTCTTTATTTCTTCCTTGGCCAGGTTATCATTGAGTAGAGCATTGTTCAATTTCCACGTATATGTGGGCATTCTTCCCTTATTGTTATTGAAGACCAGTTTTAGGCCGTGGTGGTCTGATAGCACGCATGGGATTATTTCTATCTTTCTGTACCTGTTGAGGCCCGTTTTTTGACCAATTATATGGTCAATTTTGGAGAAAGTACCATGAGGAGCTGAGAAGAAGGTATATACTTTTGTTTTAGGATAGAATGTTCTATAAATATCTGTTAAGTCCATTTGGCTCATGACTTCTCTTAGTCTGTCTACGTCTTTGTTTAATTTCTGTTTCCATGATCTGTCCATTGATGAGAGTGGGGTGTTGAAACCTCCTACTATTATTGTGTGAGGTGCAATGTGTGTTTTGAGCTTTAGTAAGGTTTCTTTTACGTATGTAGGTGCCCTTGTATTTGGGGCATAGATATTTAGGATTGAGAGTTCATCTTGGTGGATTTTTCCTTTGATAAATATGAAGTGTCCTTCCTTATCTTTTTTGATGACTTTTAGTTGAAAATTGATTTTATTTGATATTAGAATGTCTACTCCAGCTTGCTTCTTCTGACCATTTGCTTGGAAAGTTGTTTTCCAGCCTTTCACTCTGAGGTAGTGTCTGTCTTTGTCTCTGAGGTTTGTTTCCTGTAGGCAGCAGAATGCAGGGTCCTCGTTGCGTATCCAGTTTGTTAATCTATGTCTTTTTATTGGGGAGTTGAGGCCATTGATGTTGAGAGATATTAAGGAATATTGATTATTGCTTCCTGTTATATTCATATTTGGATGTGAGGTTATGTTTGTGTGCTTCTCTTCTCTTTGTTTTGTTGCCAAGACGATTAGTTTCTTGCTTCTTCTAGGGTATAGCTTGCCTCCTTATGTTGGGCTTTACCATTTATTATGCTTTGTAGTGCTGGATTTGTAGAAAGATATTGTGTAAATTTGGTTTTGTCATGGAATATCTTGGTTTCTCCATCTATGTTAATTGAGAGTTTTGCAGGATACAGTAACCTGGGCTGGCATTTGTGTTCTCTTAGGGTCTGTATGACATCTGTCCAGGATCTTCTGGCTTTCATAGTTTCTGGCGAAAAGTCTGGTGTGATTCTGATAGGTCTGCCTTTATATGTTACTTGACCTTTATCCCTTACTGCTTTTAATATTCTTTCTTTATTTTGTGCGTTTGGTGTTTTGACTATTATGTGACGGGAGGTGTTTCTTTTCTGGTCCAATCTATTTGGAGTTCTGTAGGCTTCTTGTATGCCTATGGGTATCTCTTTCTTTAGGTTAGGGAAGTTTTCTTCTATGATTTTGTGGAAGATATGTACTGGTCCTTTGAGCTGGGAGTCTTCACTCTCTTCTATACCTATTATCCTTAGGTTTGATCTTCTCATTGAGTCCTGGATTTCCTGTATGTTTTGGACCAGTAGCTTTTTTGCTTTACATTATCTTTGACAGTTGAGTCAATGATTTCTATGGAATCTTCTGCTCCTGAGATTCTCTCTTCCATCTCTTGTATTCTGTTGGTGAAGCTCGTATCTACAGCTCCTTGTCTCTTCTTTTGGTTTTCTATATCCAGGGTTGTTTCCATGTGTTCTTTCTTGATTGCTTCTATTTCCATTTTTAATTCCTTCAACTGTTTGATTGTGTTTTCCTGGAATTCTTTCAGGGATTTTTGTGACTCCTCTCTATGGGCTTCTACTTGTTTATTTATGATTTCCTGGAATTCTTTCAGGGATTTTTGCGATTCCTCTCTGTAGGCTTCTACTTGTTCTCTAAGGGAGTTCTTCACGTCTTTCTTGAAGTCCTCCAGCATCATGATCAAATATGATTTTGAAACTAGATCTTGCTTTTCTGGTGTGTTTGGATATTCCGTGTTTACTTTGGTGGGAGAATTGGGCTCCGATGATGCCATGTAGTCTTGGTTTCTGTTGCTTGGGTTCCTGTGCTTGCCTCTCGCCATCAGATTATCTCTAGTGTTACTTTGTTCTGCTATTTCTGACAGTGGTTAGACTGTCCTATAAGCCTGTGTGTCAGGAGTGCTGTAGACCTGTTTTCCTGTTTTCTTTCAGCCAGTTATGGGGACAGAGTGTTCTGCTTTCGGGCGTGTAGTTTTTCCTATCTACAGGTCTTCAACTGTTCCTGTGGGCCTGTGTCTGGAGTTCACCAGGCAGGTCACTTGCAGCAGAAATGTTGGTCTTACCTGTGGTCCCAAGGCTCAAGTTTGCTCGTGGGGTGTTGCTTATGAGCTCTCCGTGGTGGCAGCAACCAGGAAGATCTGTGCCACCCTTTCCAGGAGCTTCCATGCACCAGGGTTCCAGATGGCGTTTGGTGTTTTCCTCTGGCATCAGAGATGTGTGCAGAGTGCAGAGAACTGTTTATCCGGTAGATCCTTTCAGGTTCTGGCAGTGTCTCAGACACAGCGGTCCTGCTGCTCTTGGGCCCTCCTCTACGGGAACCCAGAGGCCTTATACAGTTTCCTCTTGGGCCAGGGATGTGGGCAGGGGTGGGCAGTGTTGGTGGTCTCTTCCACTCTGCAGCCTCAGGAGTGCCCACCTGACCAGGCGGTGAGGTCTCTCTCCCACAGGGTTTGGGAGCAGAGATAACTGATATTTTTAATAAAATTATATGTTTTGTATAAAATATCAGTCAAGCTTCAGGGACCCACAGGATACAGGGATCTTCCTGACACCCACTGAGCATTAAGAACTTGTAGGTACCATTCCAGAGGCCAAGAACAAATGGCAGATCTTAATTTAGGCAAAGCCAAATTATTCACTGGAAAGCACATTAACATTGGTGGTCTTGAGGAAGCTGGAGTAGCTATGTTGCTACCAGACAAAGCAAATTTAAAATCAGGAAATATTACAGCTCTAATTACACAATCACTCTGAATATCTGTGTAATTCACAGTTGAACTCCAACATGCTGGAAACAAAACCCAACAGTGTTCCAAAGAGCAACTGGCATATCTATATTTACATGTAAAGGTTCCACACTTCTTTCAAATGTGGACAAAGCCAACCTGGACACCAAATACTGCAGCAACAAAACCTGTGGACAGGATCTCCTTTCCATTGCAGAGTATATTAGGCAATAGCAAGGGCCTAAACACACCCTGTGCTGCTGCTCACAGAACACTCTGAGATGGGCCCTATTCTGGGACACAAGGCAAATCCCAACACATTTAAAATCATATAAATCACAGAGAGTATGTGATCTGACTATAATGAAATCAATAAGAGCACACTCTGCAAAATGTTCACACATTCAGAAACCAAGTCGTACCTCTTTAAATAACCTGTTTCAAAGAAGAAATTAAAAATGAAATCAAAGATGAAATAGCAAAGATATGACAGATTTTGAATAGAATGAAAATAAAATTATGGCATATTAACTTTGGGTAACGTTTAAAAGCAACTCTTAAAGGAAATATGTTACATTAAGTGACTATATCAGGACAGAACACTTGTTTAAAATCAGCATCTTAATTTTCACCTGAAAAAACTAGAACAGAAAAGTAAATAAAATCAAAGAAATAGCATGCGTTCAGAGTGGAAATCAAGACAACTATGCCAACAAAGCAATAACCATGAAGAGGGAGTTTTTTGTGATCACTAAAATAAATTAAATCTGGACCAAATACCCAGAAAAAATACAGAATCACAACACAACTTGTAGGGTTCTGGCACCGGGGTGCTCTACACAGTGATCTCTTGCCCAACTAGGTGCATGGATTTGGGCGAGGGGAGAGAGAACCCAGGCAGGGGGAGGAAAACTTCTGTTGCCCCTGCTTTTGTCCTTCTCCTTTGGGCTGCTGCCTACTGCTTCATTGCTCAGGCCAGGCTGAGCCAGCAGGAGACTGCTAGCCAACAGGGGTGCAGGGGAGCTTCTGGTGGTGATTTCAGGGATAGCAGAGCTCTTCCCCAAGCGTCGGTGTTACAGCTCTTATGACAGAAGCTCTCAGATGAAGGAATAATCCTGCAGCCCTTGAATTCTGAACATGACCCTTAAATATAGTTTTTTTCGGGTGGGTCATCTCATCTACATATTCGGGGCGTGATCCTTTCTATACAACTGATCTGTCTTTAGCCTACATGACCTGTGGTCACTTTCTCACCTGTGGAGGAGGGGCTTGGGGCATTGCTCTACATGACTGATCTGTCTCAAACCTCTCTACAGGGGTTTGTGGGGGGGCTGCAGCTAGTGAGGTCCTCATCTGGGAATACACCTGCCATCTCTTTTAGGGTCTCCAAGGGTTTCAACCTATCTCAACCAGGAATCAGGGTACCTTTCACTGACTGTTGCCCCACAACAACTGGCATAAAGCACAAGTGAAGAACCAGAAGGATGTCTCATTGATTAAGACCAATGACTGCTTTTGCAGAGGGCCTGGGTTTGATTCCCAACACATACATGTCTGTTCATAGTCATCTAAACTCCAGTCCTTGGGAGATCCAACACTTTTGTGAATTCTACAGGTACTGTATGCATGTGGTGCACATATGTACATACATGTAAAACACACATGCATACACACACAGCACACATATAACATAAGCAAATCTTTTCTGAAACCACAAAATGAGTACAGAGAATTTTCCATTGATTCTAAAGATATTTAAAACATAATATACATATTAATAATAACTTAAGGGATGTTTTATGATAATAATCAACTGTAATGAAATGTAAAATTATTTGAAAGACATATGTCTTGGTCAATGTTCTAGTGCTATGAAGAGATACTATGTCCAAGGCAACTCTTACGAAAAAAAAAACATTTAATTGGGGACTTCCTTATAGTTTCTTAGGTTTAGTCCATGATTGTCATGGCAGGAATCACGGCAGTATTCATGGCACTGAAGAAGTAGCTAAGAGTTTACATCCTAATGGCCAAGAGATACACTGTGCACAGCATAAGCTTCTGAAACATCAAAGCTCCCTTCCAGTGACACACTTTCTCCAACAAGGCCACACCTCCTAATTTATTATTGAAAAAGCCTTACATTTGTTAGGGAAATTTAATTTTCTGCTAAAATATCGTTTCCATAAAAAATCTACAGGCCTAATGGCTCCAACGGTGGGTCCAACTGAACATTTACGAAATAATAACTAGCAACATGGTACACGATGATCACTGTCAGCACTCAGAAGGCTGAGATGGGAGGACTTTGAGTTCAAGACCAGCCTGGGGAAAGGGTCATTTGTGGAACACCTCCCTGTGACGTCTCCCAAACAATAAAGGCAATAATCAATGTTCTTGGTTGTCTGACACAAATAGATACTAATAGCCTATTGTTAAAGATACAACACAGGTTGCAGGATTTGGAGAAATCAAACTGAAACTAAACAGCAAACTTCCTCTCTGCTGGCCAGCTTTCATAGTGCTGGAAATGTTACCCAGGCTGCTGGGAGGAGAAAGCTGTTGATGCTTTCTAGCCAATTAAAGACTCTGTTAAATATGACTGTTCTTCCAGCCACGATGTTACTACCTCACTTTAATCTCCAGGCAGACCACACTACCAGCCACCACCCTAATTCCCTTGAATCTGAGGATGAAAGATACACACACACACACACACACACACACACACACACACACAACTCATCTTTAACCTGCCTTATGGCTCAGCTGCTGGGCTCTTCTAAGCCTCCCATGGCTAAGTGCTTTACCCTTTACTCCTTGCTCAACACTCTCTGTCTGCCCTTAGCTTAGTTGCCCAGTTACCTTCTGTTTGCTCAACACCCTACATCTGCTCTCAAATTATTTATGTTTTTAATCTCCTGCCTTAGGAAGTGGCCAATGGCCCCTCACCAGAGGTCTACATGGCTGGTGATTCTCCTCTGAGGCATGGAAAATCCCTTTCCTCCTCCTGAGTCTCCTAGCCTGCCTGCAGGAACCTATAAGTCCCTCCTCTTCCCCCCAGCAATTGGCCACTGGTATATTTATTGATTGATCAAGAACCAATTGTGGAATAGGACCTTCAGTGTTCACGAGCAGATTCCCAACCAAAGCATCAGAACCCCTACAATGATGTGCCCACTAGTGCATGGTGGTGTGATTATTATGGGGAAACCAACATCCAATGGCCTGAGTTGAATCCTGCTTTACAAGAAGTACATCATGCCAGATACTATTAACCTGATCAAAAGCATCCCATGGCTGAGAGGATCAACCCACTCTTGCTGTTTTTGTAGATGGACATATGATTGTATTTATCTCTATACTACCATGTTCCCTTCATGGTACACTAAAGACAGCACAGACCATAGATGAGAAAAATCCGGTGTCAATTAAACACATAAAACTTATCTAAATATTTCTGAGACTTTTATAATAAACAAAATTGGCACACAGATAAGAGTTGACTGTAGCTCACAGAATACATTAAGGCATTTCACTGATGAGTTGACCCCAGAATTTTTCTATTCATCTGTTTCATGGAATATACCTTAGCAATCCTGGGCTCTACATGGTCATGACCAGCTGCTCTGCAGAAGAGACCCAAGGAGTTTTTCCATGTGTTGTTTACTCAGCTTCACTAACACTGCAAGATGGTCTCCACCCATAGTGTGCTGGGCCTTCCCACATCAATCAGCAATCAAGACAATTCCGCACAGGTGTGACCACAGGCCAGCCTGGTCTAGACAATCCTTTAACTGAAACTCCATTGTCCCACGTGATTCTTGGGTATGTCAAATTGACCATAAATCTAGCCAGGATATAGGTACAACAAAAAATGTTTTCAATCTTCTTTTTGTTACTCCCCTACATCCCTTTCAATATTTCTATGACTCTCTACATCTATCTAAAATAACCAAGGTTACAGAGTTCCAGGAAAGCATACTGGCCACAACCTGCTGAAATATCTCACTGCAGCCACACAAACTGAAGGCAGTCAATCTTTGCTGACCTAATGTTCACTGAGACATTTCAACAAGGTTCATGGAAACATACCTACTAATGCCACCAGCCTTCATTTCACTGGTACTCTGAGAACACTGGCTCAAGTTCCAAGTTTCAAATTTGGAAGGAGTAACAGCTAAGTATATTCTGTGACAAACTCCCAGACAGATACAAAGAAGCAGACATCAGTTACCAGAGCAAGGTGAAGGTAATCTTCCATAAGCTGTAGACAAAGGCCACAAGGTATGTCTGTGAGATGTCTCACTTTGAGGGCAGCGAAAGGGTAAGACTATGAGCATCTATGTCAGAATGGAAAGTTAATGTGTAATGTTAGTAGAATGAGAATTCTACACAAACATTGTACCACAGCACAAACAGGACAAGAGATGCAGAAATTGACGCAACTGTCACGAACTTCTTACATTCTGGTCACTGAATGCATGCAGAAAGAAAGCTACCACTAGCTACATCGTAGGAGATTCAGGATGGGCACATGCTGATGAGTGCTCCCTAGCCTCCCTAGTGCTGGCATTCTCAGAAATGTGTTGTAACTAAGGAGATGAAAGTGAATGCTTTCCCAGTGGCTCTGACTGAAAATAACCCACAGTGAAAAGGTTGTTGCCTTTTCCTCAATATGTTTTCAATCATGTGTTCATTCTTAGACGCTTTCGTAAATCTTCACATATATAAATATGAAGTGTTATTGTCTTAGTCACTGTTCTATTTCTGTGAAAAAAACACCATGACCAAGGTAAGTGACTCTTACAAAAGTATTTAATTGGGAGCTTGCTTACTGTTTCAGAGACTTAGTCTATTTTATTATGGTGGCATGCATAGCGCTGGTACAGTAGATGAGGGCTTTACATCCTGATATGCAGGCAGGTAAGGAGAGAGAGAGAGAGAGAGAGAGAGAGAGAGAGAGAGAGAGAGAGAGAGAGAGATTGGGCCTGGAATGGGCTTTTGAAATCTCAACTCAGCCTCAGTAACATATCTTCTCTGACAAACACATTCTTCCTAATCCTTCTAAGCAATTTACCAACTGGGGACTAAGCATGCAAATATATGAGCCAATGGAGGCCATTCTCACTCACATCACCACAGGATGTACCATAGATAAATGTACTGAATGTGAAGCATACCATGTGCCATATATGGTTTCTCGCTATTCACTACAACATCACCCTCTTCCTTCCAAGCTTACTAACATTTCTAATGTTTTTCCTGTTACTTCCCCACTTTCTCCTTTAAGAATCTCCTAAATTCTTATGAATTTTTTGTGTTTATTCACAAATTCAAATCTCTGAATGGTTTTTGGGCATTTCTGACTTAAGACCTTTTAAGATATTCTTGTTAACCCCTACTGACATGATGGTTGTGTCTGACTCCTGGCATGAAAGGAGAGAGAGAGAGAGAGAGAGAGAGAGAGAGAGAGAGACAGACAGACAGACAGACAGACAAAGACAGAGAGACAGAGACACAGGGATAGGAACAGAAAGCGAATGATATATGTGTGTATGTATGTTTGTATGTGTGATTGTGTATGCATGTACATGTGTGTATGAATGTAAACATGTTAATGTGTATACGTATGTGTAGGTGTATCTTTCTGTCTGCCTAGTTGTATTTGTCTGTACATTCATTTGTCCCTGTATATTTGCATTTGTCTATAAATTATATGCATGTATATGTATGTATATGTATGCATGTTCTGTCTGTGTGTCGAAATCTATATATGTACACTGTATTTGTATATGAATATGTATGTAACTGAACGGGTATCTGTGTATCCGTATGCATGTGGGCATGTTTGCATGCTACGGTGGTAAACTGATTTCCTCTCAGGAAGCTGATGCTCCTGAGTCACTGGTTAGAGCTGCTCACTTTCTCTTTTGGAAGCAAATGTGGTAAGAGTAGCAGAATTAGTTGGGGTTAAAATCTCCATGCTTTTATGGCATTTTATTTTAACAATTATAGTTTCCACATTCATTTCTGTGTTACAAGGAGATTTAACAGTGCCCTTAGTTTGACTTCAGAGAACTGTGTTTGTGTTAGACCCTGCAAGATGACTGGAATTAGCCCAAGGCAGGGCACCTGATGCATGTTAGCTTAGGATTCCTTCAGCACTGTGCTCCCATATTAAGGAGGCACTGGGCATACCCAGGTCCATTTCCCTAACAGTTTGCTACTGGAGGGAAACATTTCCTGTGTCTGTCTAAAGCAAACTTCCTGCATAATCCATTTTAGTTTAAAAGCCTCTGACTTTACAATCTAGACATCACCAATGGATATGAGAAGTCCTGTATTGTTCCCTCCATTGGTTTGTCCACATTTGTTTTGAAGAATGTGATTCCCTTGTGTGTTGGCCTGGACTTTGTTGTAAAAGGTCTCTGGGCAAAAATTGGTCTTGTTTCCAACTTACTAGGCACTGCCACTTATTTCCTTGAAGGATCCAAAGTTGGGGCAGTCTCCTCCCTCCCTGGAATGTCTATCAAATTAAAGTAACATCCAATGTGACAACAGTTCTTAGCCAGCAGGCTGGGAAGTGAAATCCCAGACTGTCTTTCACCATATTCTACTCTGGTGACTACAGTATCTCTCAATAAGAGCAGTAATACCCTAATGAGACAATTTGAATACCCATAGGGTGTATTCTCCTGGTGGTATGTCTAGTATTCGGTTCATAGAAGCTTATTCTACTTACTGGTTTTCAAAGTGCAGGCTGACGTTTCCAAAACGAAGTACTACCAAGCTCTCACGAGCTGTGTGCGCATACCCTTGTGAACTGAACCTGTTACTTGTCACACACTGTTTCTGTGTCAGGACGCAGTCATCCTGGAATTGTCTGAGGAGAAGTTTCAGAGAGGGCAAGTGCTGGGGAAAACTCTGGGGACAGGAGTGCTTACATCAATTAGAGATACAGTCTTGAATAATAGAATAAATTGTTCAGCTTACATATCTACTCAGTGTCTCACAAAGCTTCCAATTTCATACTCAGTGGAAAGTGCATTCACAAAGGCTGTGCCAAATCACATGAGTCCAACTGCAGAGATGAAACAAAGGGATGCGGGGATGCCTTTCCGGAGCCTGACCCCACATACAGTCACATTAATTGAGCTGCATCAAACGACAGGATCTCATGGAATTTCATTAATAAAGGCAATTTTTAAAATGATTTCACAACATTCCAGCTTCTGCGTTTCAATAACTACACATCACAATGACAGAGTTATTTCCCTACAGCTAATGACAGCATGACAACGGGCTGCAGGTAAATGCGGAAGTTGCCATCAGGGTGCTTGCTAGTGATGCAGTGAGAGAAATGTACCTCAGAAAGATGCGCTCCCGGCATGACTCACGCAGGTTGTTTTTCCTACTTTCCATATAACATACCCCCTGGAGCTCTCCACATCCCTTCTCATCTTGTTCCTATTCAACCTTTAGAGACTACTGTGTCCCAACCTTCCCTGGCTACAGAAAGCTGAATGCCTGCCTGGACTCTGCCCAGGACGTTCTAGCATCACCCTCCCTTCCAGTGGCATTTGCCACTAACCCCATCCCAGGTCAGAACAAAGTTTAATCATGTTACTACTACAGTTTAAATGTCTATATTCCTGGCCTTCAAGGCCACTCTTCCCTGCCCTTTATTTATGCCATGCAGGACACATTCATTTCCAGACTCTACACTTCTCAGTTCCTGAGTCACAAGTGAGTTTGTTCTACTTTGACAAGAATGCTAGTATGAGTCAAAAACAAAGAGTTTTCCCAATCACAGTTGATGGGTCTAAACAATATTTTCATATTAATTTTAATTCATTTTCATTACTAAGGAGATGGAAACTTCTATAGTATTTTATTACCTCAGATAGCCTGTGCTTTCATTCAAATCATTGTTAATACTGGGTTCATATTTGTGTTGATAGGCAAGCCCTTATCTGCGTGGAGTAATGTGTTTCATCAGAACCTGCAGTCAGACTCCTACCACAGGGAGATTAATGTAAAAGATTGAAGTGTAAGCACCATGGAAGAACTGAGGATCTGAAAGCACTGACGAGCTGAGCCAAGGTCAGCATATGACTGACTCTGTAGTAAATGTCCACAGTCATCATGGCACCTTGGCAAATGCTTTAAGCATAGTACGCAATGGATGCAACACTGAACTGAAATAATAAATGCTAAAATGCCTGAAATTCCCCTGTTTGTTGTTTAGCCACACACAGAGAAAGTACCAAGTTCCAATAAACAGAGAGAAACAGTTTGAAAATAGACACAGCATCCATTTCTCAAAGAGAGAATGAAACGATGGAACTATTTAAACCTGTGAGTTCATCTACAGGGCATGGCCATTGTCAAAAACAGTATGTGTCCACAGATCAGAAAATGGTAGCATGTGTATTTGAGGGTGGGCCTGAATTGTTACAGAGAATGTTTGGAAGAGACTGATATATGGGGAAAGTGGGCAATCGGTGATTAAAGATAGCAGAGGGCATGGAATAGTGAAGCAGCCCAGTCAGCAACTGTGCGCTGAATCCACACAGAATTGTTCTGGGATATCAGGATACACCCGTTACCAAAGCAAAGCGCTTTGCCGCATGCAGCTGATGTCAGTGGACAGAATCATGTGTTAAGCTTGTTAGAACAGAGGAGGCCAACAGAAACAACACCCAGGATAGGAAAACTTTGCCTTGTGGTCCACCCTAAGCAACCAGCTCTCATCTGCTTCCTACTGCCCCCTCACCTGCAAGGATCCAAGTCATCCTTATTCCCAGCTCTGTGGGGCCCCATTTACAAAGTCCAAAATGATAACATCTATGATGACAAGAAAAGCCTACAGTCTACTTTCAATACTGACTTGGTGGAGTTTAAACTTCACTTTCTTTCCAGGACTCTGGTTAACTGATTTTTATTATTTCCTACAAAGGGTTTTATCATATAATACATTAGAGTTGCTTGGTTCAGCTTTAGTTTGGTCTGATGTACTGGGGTTTTCCTTAAAATTGCCTTGTTCAACTCTAGTAAATCTAAATCAAATTCATATCCTCATCATCCTGCACTCCGCCTGTCTCTTGGGTGTGGCCCATTCTGGAGATGTGGTTCTATTGAAATTCTTGCAGCACAGCAGTGAAAACGAACTCCTGTCGACTGTAGGCAGGAGTGTTTATGAGCTTCACCGCAATTGAGCTCTGCAGGTGTTTAAGATTTAGAGTGGAATTTATAATCATACCTTTACCTGAAATTAAACTTTTTAAAATCACAATTCACCATCCGAAATCAATTCTCTAAAATCAAGAAGAACTAAAGCACTTAGGGTTATCAAATACCCAACTTTCAAGCACTCCGGCTCTTTGATGATGTTAATGGCTGCAGGCTCAATGCTAGCTCCATGTTAAAGAACAAGATGGGACCGAACGGCAGACTGAGAGAAGATTTTCTGTCACTTTTACTATTATGTGATTGCAAATGCAGAAGCTCTGTCTTCTAGATTTATGTTTATTGCCAGCAAAGCACAGCGAATGCAGTTTGGGATGTAGATTGATGATGAAGATGTGCAGAGAAAGGGAGATTATGGGAAGGGGATAATATACACACAATGCTCATGACACATCTCATCCTCTGATGCACCTCAATTACAAATGCCACAGTAAAGTCAGGAAAATAATTTCATTTTTTTTACCGTACACTAATTATGTCTTTCTGTATTCATTTTAAAAATAAACATCTACCTGGTAAAAATGATTTTTACGTGCATGAGTGTTTTGAGCACACATATGCATATGAACTGCATGTATGCCTGTTGCTGGAGGAGGCCAGAGAGGACATCAAATTCCTGAAAGTAAAGTTACAGGAGGCTGTGAATCAACACGCGTGCTGGGAAAGAAATTTTAATCACTGAGCCATCTCCCCAGCCTCTTCCTCTATTCTCTTAAACCTCAAGACATACAGCAGATGAACATGATAGACTACTGTCTTCACTTACACCAAAAATTGGAATGGATGCAATCTGTGTTGCTCCACATAACTGTACAGTGTTGTAGTAAATGTAAAACCCTACAGAACGCTCACCCAGACTACTTTGATGAGCATCAAGAGTGTTGTCAAGTGCCAGTTATTATGATGAGTCTATGAATAATCAGTATATTTCTTTTGGCCAGTGTGTGTGTGTGTGTGTGTGTGTGTGTGTGTGTGTGTGTGTGTGCACTTAGCTATGAAACTACTGAAATACAAGGATAGGTAATGACCATTTCCCTAAGTGGGACACAGATTCCAGACTCTCCCATCAGTGTACTCAACTCCCTATCTTTATTTTCAGAGTGTTTGAGGAGTGTCTTAGGAATTTATCGCTGTGAAGAGATACCATGACCAAGGCAACTCTTACAAAGAACAACATTTAATTAGGTTGGGCTTGCAGATTCAGAGGTTTAATCCATTATCATCATGGCAGGAAGCATGGCAGCATGCAGGCAGACATGGTGCTAGAGAAGGAGCTGAGAGTTCTACATCTTGAGCGGGCAGGAGGAGACTGTCTCCTATACTTGGAGGAGACTGAGCATTAGAGACCTCAAAGCCCACCCCCCCATGGTGATATACTTCCTCCAACAAGGCCACACCTACTCCAACAAAGGCCATGGCTCCTAACAGTGCCATGATCCATGGGTCAAACACTCAAACACATGAGGCTATGGGGGCCAAACCCATTCAAATCACTACAACATGGGAAGCATAAGAACATATGTCTATTTTCTAAATCTTCATATCTAGTTTAGACTTTATGATATGCCACATAATATAGGTAACTGCCTTAAAAATAGGCTTATCGATCAGAAACAGGTGAGTTTCCTAGCTTTGTGCTTTTTGATATGTCCTGCATAGTACACACAACCACACTGGCAACACTCTCTACTGGCCCCAACAAGATTCTTCTAGTTCACGGATTTTCTGTTGGAGAAGTTTAACTTCATGAGGTAGGTTCAGGATAGTTCTTCATGAAGCTCCCAGCATGTCATACCTGTAACCCTCCCCCTCTCGTCAAGGACCACGAGACCCCATAAAGTCGGATCACAGCAGGTGTTTTTAAAGGTTATCTCACATGGTGATGGGCAGGTCATTTTGTACCTAGATTCAAACTTCTTATTCGATGTTCCTTACTTCACGTCTATGGACCCTGTCATGACTACAGGCTAGGGCCATCACAAGACTAATGCAGGAAGGCAGGTGGCTAGAGATGATGCTTTTTTTTTTTTTTGCATCCCTATGGAAACAATGAGGCCACTGTGAGTGAAGGGTCCCATATTGATATGTATAAGACACAAGGCCCTTGCTCTCATACCCCCTTTCTCTCCTCACCCCTAATGCTTACATTTTTAAAGCAAAGTTGGATTTTATTAAGAAAAATGTTTGCCATAGATGAAACGGACATTAAAAAAGAGAGAATTGCTTAGGAAAAGTAAAGTACACACCTAAGACATGAATATGGGCTACTTTTAATTGTATTTTTACTTTATTTTTAATTTTATCAGTTCTTTAAGAATTTCATACAATGGGTTTTGATCATTATTATATCCCAACATCTTCAATATCTATCCCTGTCCCAATGCACTTCTTTTAAAAAACAAAATCCATAAAGTATATAAATTCTTGGATGTACAGCCTTCCACTAGCTGATGACTGACTTAGCAGGAACTAAGATCTTAAAGAAAATGTCTCCTTTTTTTCCCAGCAGCTATGAGTTGCCAATACCTCCTTAGCTAGAAGTGAGGCCTTGTGCCCACCTCTGCTGTCCATGTTGGGATTTGGTCTGGTTTAAGCTAGCAGAGGTATTAAGCATTTTGTAAGCATTTATAACCCCTGTGAGTTCATACCCTCCATTGCTCAGCTGCGTCCAGAAGATAGTGTTTTCTTGTGGTCATCCATAGAGCCTGGCTCTTACAGTCTTTTTACCCCTTTTCTTCAATAATCATTGATTCTCTACAGCAGTGGTTCTCAACCTGTGGGTTATGACCCCTTTTGGGGTTCAGTGATTCTTTCGAAGGGGTCACCTGCAGCCATCAGAAAATATAGATATTTATATTACAATTCACAATAGTAGCAAAATTACAGTTATGAAATAACAACCACAATAATTTTATGGTCGAGGTTACAACACAGGAAACTAAAGACTCACAGAGTTAGGAAGGTTTAGAACCATTGCTCTGTAGGAAGGAATGTGGTATAGACATATCACACTATTATTCTGCCAAAAGGACACGGTATTAAACTGACTCCTAATGACTAATATTATTCATAGATCAGTGCATCTCCTAACCATCATCAAAGAATTTGCAGTGGGTGGTGATCAATACAGATACTCTTAACCAGTCAAGGTCCAGAGAGTAGGAACTTTTTAAGGGAAAGTCATCCCTTTTGTCTGTTTGTGTTTAGAGGGGTAGCACTGGGTAATTTCCATTCACAAATAATTTTGTTCCAACTAATAACTGAACCGGTCAAGGGGCTTCCACTTACAGCTTTGAACTCACATGACTAACTGCTTGTTTCCTATAGGCCTACACATATGGCTGCAGCTTTGTCTCTGTGACGTGCTGTGATTAGCTGTTCCTGCCTCTGATGACTGCATCATCACAGTGATGGCAGTGAACATCCTAGAACTCACTGGCTACTGAGTGGTGATCCAGAGAAGACACTATGGTTTTAGAGTAGTGGTTCTCAACATGAGGGTCTTGACCCCTTTGGGTCTGTATATGTCAGATAGTTACATTATGATTTATAACACTAGCAAAATTACAGTTATGAAGAAACAATGAGATAATTTTAGGATTGGGGGGGTCACCTCAACATGAGAAACTGTATTAAAGGGTCACAGCATTAGGAAAGTTGAGGATCAGTGGTTTTAGAGAACTGAGCATCCACCCAAGAGACAGGACCAGTTTTGAACTCCCATTACCATGGCACTCATACAGAAGGGAAGGTTCACAAATGTTGAGCTGAAAATTTCAGTGTCTACCAACTTGATAATTACTTCTAGCCTGGAAAATCCATAGAAAATGTAGGGCATGTGAATACTGACTATGTGTATTCCCATTCAGTAGTTGTATATATTCTCTGGGGGTAAAGTTGATACCATTATTTATGATCAGTAATGTAGCTTATGACTTTAAAATAGTTGTTCATTATTACCTTAAGATTTGGTTAACTGGCTCACTATTTAAATAAGCCATTAAAACCTCATAATAAGAAGAGATGTTTCAGCAGTTAAGAGCACTTGTTGCTCTTGCAGAGGACCCAGGTTCAGTTCCCACCATTCACATGGTAACTTACAACCATCCATTACCCCAGTTCCAGGGGACCCAATGCCCTCTTCTAAACTCTGAAGGCACTGGATACACATGGTACATATATATATACATACAGGCAAAACACACATATACATAAAATAAATAAATCCAAAAATAATAATAAACTGAGCTAAAATTGAAACACAGTGCCAAGGACTATGGTCCTGATGTGACTTCAGAGAGCAGCTACCCAGTCCTATCAGCTCCTTCAAGGCACCCAAGTCTCTCCAGAATGAAGAGGATTCTAGAGGCCTTAAGAGAACCCCAGGAAAAACAGAACCTCACCTGTTTATATGACTTCCTGCCGTGAGGCTGATGGGCAGAACACACAGTATACAAACTCAACACACACCATACACCAAGAAATACTCCAGTTCCCAAAAGGGAACTGTGGTGGGCTCCTTCTCCTCAGACAGGGAGGAAGTGGCTCCCTCGTGAATGTCTCTGCTACTTGCTCACTGCCAAGTATGCGTTCTCTCTGCACGAACGCCTTCCCAGCAGCCCCCAGGAGTCCTGATCTGGGATTAATGAGGGATTTAGCAAATTGTTGGGCTATTTCTCATCTTGGATTGAAACTTCAAGGAACTGATGCAGCGGGCAGCTAATCTGCAAGGCGAGATGAGAAATGGACCCTGAGTGATCAGGAGGCCTCCTGGCCCAGGCCTGCACAGGTAACTCACAAATTCACATTTCACACCGCCCTTCCCGAAATAATTCAGAGTATATACCTAAGAGTATGAAATGGGTCACTCCTTGTCAGTGTCTTCCTGACAAATGGTCCAGGAAAGAATCCTAATAAATACGTCAGACAAATGTATCATGGCCATCATAGTTTCTCTGCTGTATTCTCTCCTCAGCAGTTAGAAATCATATTTATTTGCTTTCTTCCAAATCCAAGGTTATGCAGGAATGTCGGGTCATGATGCATCTTGCAAAGAAATTGCTTTGGGGAAATTCATATTTCATATGAACTGAAAGGACCAGGAAAATCAGAGCACACCCTCTCCGATGCATGCTCTAAACTCATCTTTCTCAGCACTAGTCTGGGTAACAATTTCTTCCTTATTTCACTAACTTCTTAATCTCAGGGTTCCTATTTTCCAAGGCCACTGTAACCTGTCAATCAATGTGTTCTTCCTGCCTCCATAACCTTGGAACTTGATCCGGGTGTACTTCTTGGAACCTACAGATGCCGACAGATGCACACCAAACACTTACCTATTGGGCACAGTTCTGCTATGCTCTGTGAGATGTCACTGTGTTCAGCTCTGTGACCAGAGCCTACCTCTGCTTTCAGAAACTCGCTATCAAAAGGCTACTTGGAAATAAAAAAATGTTTAGAACTACAAATTAATTGGGAAACACTGGGTCTTTTTTCTTAAAGTTCAATAGTGAGGTTATCCTCAAAGTACTTATGTGATGCTGACTAGAAAGAGAGAGAGAGAGAGAGAGAGAGAGAGAGAGAGAGAGAGAGAGAGAGAGAGAAGAGAAGGGAAGAGAAGAGAAGGGAAGGAAAGGGAAGAAAGAAAGCAGAAGAAAGGAAGGAAGGAATGAAGGAAGAAGGAAGGGAGGAAGGAAAGAATGAAAGCAGAAGAAAGAAAGAAGGAAAAAAGAATGAAGTAAGAAAGAAAGGAAGGAAGGAAAAACAAGAAAGAGGAAGACTGGAATCAGTATTTTGCTCATACACACATGCAAGCATGTGTGCATATGCATATGTACACATGTGTGCACATGCACGTGCACACACACACACACACACACACACACACACACACACACACACCATTCTGCATACCTGTGAGATGCTCTGCCCTCATTCTTGTCTAAGCTAAAGGACCTTATTGTGGACTATAGGCACATGACTGATTATCACAGCACCCGAGGCCCTGCATAAGGCCACATGAAGTGGAGGACATGTTAACTAGCTTGATGGAGGTTAACTACCTCACATTGTACACATGCATCAACATGTCACACAGTACTCCATAATCTAAACCATACAATAAATCTCAGGCAAGATAAGGAAAAGGGGACAACCATATATGGGAACTATGATGTAACCATTATTGTAGGTGGTACCATCAACTGCGCACAGTCCAGGGACATTATTAGAGAATGTTGGGAGATGAATAGAGATGAAATCAACAAAAATAAGTGACTTCTTAGCGAGTCAATCAGACCCAGCATTTGCAGCATGGTGGTCCCACTGCTCGGTGTTGCTCCCTACAGTACAGAGAGGGAACCATAGAATCTCTGTAAGAAAGATCAGATGTGGGAATTTTGGTGAACTTGCTAATTTTTGACCATCTAGCATTTGACATTGAATCAGACAATAAAACCCTTAAGTTCACAGACTGAAGGGAAGACACTAAGATTGCCATCTCAAATGTCCTTTGACATTGCTGCCTTCTATCTTTGAGTCCTCTCTACAGAAATACCTCCCAGGGCCATTCTGGGGTTAAGCAAATCTTCACATGCTCCTGTTCTGGTCCATAGGACCCAGCTTTTTCAGACCTGAGTGAATTTCCTCCCCTAATTCCTATTGAAGATGTCTTTTCCAGCCCCATGTATTGCCACAATTACCCAAAGAGAGTTAGATTCCTTTTCCACAATAAATGACATTATTTGTGTTACACTGCTGTCTAGGGTCACTATTGCTCTGATGAAATACCATGACCAAGGCAGCGTGGGGAGGAAAGGGTTTATTTCAGCTTACACTTCCAGGTAACAGTCCAACACTAAAGGAAGACAGAGCAGGAATCTGGAGGCAGAAAATTATGCAGGGACCATACAGGAAATGCTGTCACTTACTAGGTTGCTCATTGTGGCGTATTCAGCCTGCTTTCTTATAGAACTCAGGACAACCATTCCACAGATGGTCCCACCCCCATAGGATGGACCCTTTGCCCATTAATTAATTAAAAAATAGATCTTATGGTAGCACATTCTCAATTGAGGTTCCCCCCTTTCAGATTACTCTAGCTTTTTTCAGGTTGACATAAACTAGGCTGTGCCACTGTACTTCTACCAAATGTGACAATTGGTATCAGGAACTGGCTTTACAGTTGGTTGCAGATTGTCTCTGAACCCAGCAGTGATGTCACCCATAGGCACACATCTGTTGCCATGGCAACTGGGCCATACATTCCCAGGGTCCATTTGGTTTACCTCCCACTTTTACCTGCGAGGGGTTTCATCACAGCCTAAATAAAAGGCAGACAATTCCTGACCTTCACCCCTTCTTCTCTCTCTTTTCCCCTTTGCTTCCTTTGCCCTCCTTTTGTCCCCTCCCCCACAATAAACCCGTCCCACATGGAACCGCATTGGCCTGGTGTGGTTTGTCTGGAAGCTAGCCTCAATTCCATCACAACCTTGACGCTGAAACCTGGGAATCACAGCCACCACTCCAGTTTGTGAGCCACTGACCGAAGCACCACACCACTGCCACCCCACCTCCTGCATAGCCACCACTCTGGGGAGCTGCAAGTAGCAGGGGAGCACTGCCACCACTGCCACCTATGCCCCAACTACACAGTTACATGGATTTCTGCCACCTCAGTCTTGGACCACAACCACCCACTGGCTGCTGTGGGGCTCACAGACTTCCACCATATGAGCTGTTGTCACTGCAGTCCACCACATGGGGCTATCTCCTGCCATGTGGGTTACTCAGTCAGATGGGCCCACACTAATCATACAGTTTCATACTTCCTGCTACCAGACTGCTAAAATTCTCACAAACACCTGCATATTGGTAAGGTTTTTTTCTCCAGTAGGTGGGGAGGACCCTAATTTCCTAAATATGGCCTGACCAACCTTTATTGGTAGGGGGTTGGCATTTCATGACCAGCCTCCTAGCTGACATACAAGATAGGACTTCAACCCTTGTGTGACTACCCCCCTTGAAAGGTGCTCTCGTTCTTCTCCCCCTCTGGACTCTTGCAGCCATTCATGAAATCCTAGGTCTAGATAGAGACACTTTCTGGTGAGCCCAGGACTCACCATGAAGCCTATAGAGGGTCCAGGTGATGACTTGGTCATCTAGCCTGGCTGAAGTTTTTTATTGAATTACTCTTGGGATGCTGGAATGACTAGTCCAGTAAGTCCCCAACGGCTGCCTCCTGTCTTTGCTCCCCTGGGATGTCTCCTGGAAATTTCCATATCTCTGAAGTTAACGCCTGACTCAAGAGTATCAAAACTAATACACCTCTGCAATAAGGTTGGATTCAGTACCCATTAAACAATGGCTCCAAATGGCCACTTAATGCCGCACTGGATGCAATTATTTTATGGGATCTTCATTCATACTGCCAGCAGTCTGGTAAATGGGAAGAGGTTCCTTATGCCCAAGTGTTTACCTATCTTTGCTCCAACCCCTCCCTGTGTTCTTCTTGTTCCCCAACCCACTTCTCTTAACCATGAAACTTCCACACCAGATGACACCAGAAACCTTGATCCAGCTGACAAACTGCCTCCTTTCTGCTGCAGACCTGTTTCCATGCCTCCAAAAACGGCTGCCTCGATTTCTCCTTCTCACCAAGCTACTCCAGAGCCTGCTTGCTCCACCTTTCCAGACCCCTCCTCTCCTCCTGTGCAAGCTACAGTTTGCTTCAATTGCCCTATATTGGTACCTACCTTCACCCCTCCCATCACTAAGGCCAGTCAAACCCCAAGCCCTTCTCCTCCAGGGACACCTGACCCAGCACCAGTCCTTCCTTTAAGGGAAGTTGCTGGGGTAGATGGTCTTGTCAGAGTACATGTTCCTTCCTCACTGAGTGAACTTTCTCAAATAGTAGGCAGACTGAGTTCCTACACCTCTATCTCCTCAGTCTTTATTAAAGAATTTCAGTTGATTACTCAATCTTAAAGCTTGACTTTTCATGATGTACATATGATCCTTAATATAATTTACTTGCTGACAAATGCAGGCAAGTTTGGGAACAGGCAAGAACACATACAGACAAAATTCATCAAACAGATAGAATGTAGTTGATCTGCCGAGCTAAGGCAGTACCTGACCAAGATCCTTGATAGAATTAAAATTCCATAGGTGGTATTTTAGCCAGGGATAGATTCATAACCTGCCTCCTGGCCAGTCTCTGTAGGGCAGCTTTAAAACCAGTAAATTTTGAAAAACTCTAAGAGGTCATCCAGGACAAATAGGAAAATCCACCTCAATTTTTAGAGTGCCTCACAAATGCTTTATTGCAACACACTAATCTGGATCCTGAAAACTCAGAAGGTACTGATGACCTACTTCTTTTCCAAGGGCTACCCCAACATAAAAGCCAAACTTAGAAAGCTAGAGAGGGGACCCCTAATTCCACAGGCAGAAGTCTTGGCACCGGTCTTCAAAGTGTACCATGAGAGAGATGAAAAAGCCCACAGACAAAATTACCATATGCTGACAAAGGCTGTCCGACCAGCCCCAGCCACTGCCCAGGGCTCATGGTCTTCTAAGGCTCAGGGACCATCAGGCTCCTGCTACAAATGTGGTCAACAAGGCCACCGAGCAAGGGTTTGCACTAACTTCCTCAAGCCAAAGAGGCCATGTCTTAGGTGCTATCAGGAGGGATATTGGGCTGTCAATTGTCCTCACATTGCACAGGCTCCAGGATAACCCTCCAGCCAATCTCCTAGGCTTGGTTATGTATGACTGAAGGGGCCTGAGCTTCCTTGACCCAACCACTGCCGTCACTAGCAGGGAGCCCCGGGTAGCCATCATGGTATGTGGGTGGTCCAACTCCTTTTGAGGACCCACTTCTCCCTCTTGTTTTCCTCCTGTCACAGTAGGAGGACAACCTTACCTTCCAGACCCTACCACTTAGCTTCATTTTTAGGGGTGTACCTCTCACCCATTCCTTTTCGGTAGTGCCAACATGCCCTGTCCCCTTATTTGGAATGGATCTTCCAGTTAAGTTGAGAGTCTCTATTTCCTTTGCTCCCCCACTCACCTAAAGCCAAGCTCATCAACAGTCTGTGCTTCTTTTTCTACTACTAGTTAGTTAGTAGGTTAGTTAACCTACTAACCCCAACATGTTGTTCCTTTACCAGCTTCTCATGCAGACCCCTGAGTCTGGGATGGGCAGAACCCTTCTGTTGCTAAACATCATTGTCCTGTCGCCACCCAGTGACTGGACTCTACCAGGTACATAACCCAAGCTTAATACCCTGTCTGTCTCCAGGGAACCTAAACTTATCACTTCTGGCCTCTTAAGAAAAAAACTCCTTCGCCCTACTTCTTCCCCCTTTAACCCCCTATGCTAGCAGTTAAGGAACCTATTGGAACCTGTCACCTGGTTAAAGATCTCAGGCACATTAATTCTGCAGTGGTTCCCCTCTATCCTGCTGTGGCTAATCCTTACACACTTCTTTCCACTATCCCCTCAGGGACTTCCAATCCTCAGTTCTAGATCTCAAGGATGTGTTTTTCTCTATCTCTCTAGACGCTGAGTTACGGAACATATTTGCCTTTACCTGGACAGGTCCTCACACCCACCTCTCTACCCAACTTACACATGGACTGTTGCACCTCAGGGATTCCAGGACAGCCCACACCTATTTGGACAGGCCCTGGCTTTTGACTTACTGTCTTTGTCTCTCCCTAAATCTAAGATTGCACATTACATAGATGACATCCTTTTCTGTAGCCCCTCTCTACAAATTAGCCAAGATGACACCTCTGCTCTTCTAAATTTCCTTTTCAGTTGAAGCTACAGGGCCTTGCCTTCTAAAGTTTAACAATCCACCCCTCAGGTCACCTCTTTGGGACTAACAATTACCCCAACCAGGCCCATGTTCTGTTAAGCTCCAGAAGTCGTCAAGACCACACACCTACTTTGTCCCCAATCCCAGAAAATGAGACTCCACTGCAGCAGCTATGCTCAGCCTCACTGGACTAGACATGGGCTTCTCATGCTCCCTCTGCTGTCCATAAATGTCTAGTGTAGTCCTTACATCTGCAGAGTCAGGGTTCAAGAAACCTCCGCAGATAACAGTCTTTCTAAACAGGGTCAGGAAACTGCTCCATGGCCAGATGCCAGGAACCGATCCAAATTGCTGTCATCCCTGCTATCCCATCTAAATCTTTATCTGTTACCCCATCTAAGTATTATGATCCCTTTACTTGCATTCTCTTTGACCAGACAAAAGATTATTACAAAAAATGGCCAGATGAATATGGGAACTTCCCATATTGGTCTTGTCAGATACAAATGCTAGGATCACAAATCAATCACTTCTTCTATCAACAATGCAAGATACTCTTTTTCTACATATAAGCCCCATGGAATCCCAGGTGGGAGACAGGAGTTGTTGGTAAGATCTACTATAAAAAATCAAGCAGGGTTTCCAGTAAGTACTATTCACATCCAGAGAAAATATGTCTTAGTTGCCCAACATCTAGATATTGGAAGTATAGGGGAAGTAATCAAACACTCCTCTGAGGTCCTTACCTCTTTGACATCTCCCCTCATAAACGGCACTAACGTGTCATTCCGCCTTTTGCTTCAGACCTTGACCTCTGCATACTAACTCCTTAACATCACCAGACCTGGTCACTTTAAAGATTGCTGGCTATGTGTACCCCCCTGGAACTAGCTCAAAATTGCTATTTACGGCCTCTTTCCTGATCCTGCCAAGTAATCTTACCTCACCTTTTGTCAGCTGCCCTGATCCTGATGTCTCCATGACTCCATACCTTTTCTCTATCCCTCTTTCTGGAGTGGCAAACTGTTTGAAGACATCTGGAACATGTTCTGTAGGAACACTAAGCTTCCTAGAGTGCAATGGAACCATAACCCTTGATACCTCATTTCTGCCACAATGCCCTGCAGTCCAAAACACGACAATCCTCTGTGGCACTATTATCATCTACCTGCCAGCTGGTCAGGAGTTTGCACGTTGGTACTCCTTTGCACTGAACTAGGAGTAATCCAGGGAAAAGAGTCCTTGCCAATCCCAGCTGAAGCTCCTGGATTTTATTTCTCACTATCTTGCATTGGCTGACTTAGAAACAGCATTTTTCTTGGAGGAACAGGCAAAGACCTCTTTCTGCCCAAGGTAAGAGGATAGCTCAGGCCATGCCACTCTTGGTCGCTGCAGGAATAGCCATAGGTGCTGGCACTGGAATTGCAGGGATAACGACTTCTAAGACCCAATATAATAAGTTCACTTTCAAGCTTGATGCCAGTTTTCAAAAAAAAAAAAAAGTCTGAAACCATGCCCACTATCCAGAAACGCATCGATTCTTTGGCGGTTGTGGTGCTTCAGAACTGTTGGGGACTGGATAGCCTGACAGCCAAAGAAAGTGGTCTTTGCCTGTTCCTCCAAGAAAAATGCTGTCTCTAAGTCAGCCAATGCAAGATAGTGAGAAATAAAATCCAGGAGCTTCAGCTAGATATGTAGAATTTTAAGGACTGTGAGGCTTCTAATTCTTGGATTTTCAAAAACCCTATATGGAAGTGAATACTCCCTTTCATAATGCCTTTCCTAGTCATCTTTCTGGCATTACTATTCACTCCCTGCCTCGTTAATCTTGTTTCTACATTCCTTCAACAACAGATACAAAAAAAATTCTAACCAAGCTGTTAATCAGTTCCTATTACTGGGTTACCAGTCGCGCTGTCCACAGAGGAGCCATTGTCCACAGAGGAGCATGATATGAAAGTTTACCAAGTGGACTCCAATGGGAAAAGTCAGCTACACCCCGAAATTGACAACACCACTAGAAAGCAGGACGCAGTTTAAGAGAGAAGACACTCCTATTCCCTATTCACCATAGGTTTCCTCCTCCTCCTTTTACTCTTCTCCTTAAGAAAAAGGGACGTATGTTGGAATCAGGAACCAGTTTTATGGTTGGTTGCAGATTGCCTCTGAACTCACAGTGATGTCACCCATAGACAACAGGGACCCACGCATCTGTTGCCCTGGAAATCCCCATACATTCCCAGTGTCCATTTGGTTTACCTCTCACCTTTACCTGCAAGTGGTTACATCACAGCCTAAATAAAAGGCAGACCCTATCTGACCTTCACCCCTTCTTCTCTCTCTTTTCCCCCTTTGTCTCTGCTGTCCTTTTATGTCACCTTTCCCCACAATAAACCTCTCTCATGTGGAACTGCATTGGCCTGGTGTGGTCTATCTGGATGTGAGCCATGATTCTATCACAACAGTGACAACTGTTGAATTGATCACAGGTTCACTTTACAGTTAATTATCTCTAATGTGGGACACAGAATAAAACAGTTATTTATTTTTTTCTGTAGCATCAATTTGATCGGCAAGTTTCCAACACTAGGACATCTACATCAGATATTGAAGATTTTACAGATTTTAAAGGACCTCAGTTTGGTTTCAGTTTGGTCCCAATGTTTACTCAGGCCCACATTTTATGAAGCCACCTTCACAGGCACCAGTGATGCTGTACTGAGAGAATCCATTTCATACATATACACAGGAGATACAAGAGCTGTCTCCTTTAAAGCAACAATCCTACCAAGGAAACTTAGATTCAGAGTGATTTAGACTTAAAAATCCTGTGGCATTGGTAAATTTTTTTCAGAATAAGTATTCAAAGTTTCCAATAATATCAAACATACATTTATGTATTTGAAAAAACAGTCTACCAGGAGTAATTTTCCCACCAATGGTAAACATTCTATAAATGTCCCCCATTTTAAAAAATCTTTTCCAAATATTTTAATCTCTACAAACTTTAAAAACCCTTGTTTATTCTCATACCTTCTGAATTCCTGGAATTCGGTGATCTGAAGTTATTGACCCCTCAATTCCCACTCACTTCCCCTGCCCCTTTATTTCCTTCATGCCACTTCTTTTAAAAGCAGCCATTCACAGAAGAATGTGATTCTGGAGCCCGGCCAGTGGGGAGAAGACATAGTCACCATCTATCTGTGTTAGATCCATGAACTTCCTGTTCCTGTCTCCTTGCCAGTTCAGTCTGGTTGGTGCACCTTTCTTACCAGAGTCTTCTTGCCTACTATGTTCTCTTTGTTGATATATCACTGTGTGAAATGCGGAGGTAACTTTTTTGAAGTTGTCCAGCACCTACATGTTAATGTGAATGTTCCATTGTTTTCTCAAGCTGCATTAGACGGGGACATTTAGAGGGTTTATTAGAACTGTAATTTAATAGGTCGAGGAAAACATAGGCCTTTATGTCACTACTTAAAAAACATAATTTGCCTCATGGCACCTTTGAAATGAACCAACTTTTTTGTTTTGGTTTGGTTTGGTTTGGTTTAGTTTTGGTTGGTTTTTCCCACATAAAATTTCTTTCTTTTCCTCCTTATTCCAGTCTACTCTTCTCCCTAGAAAATGGCAGAGATTCCTTTGCATAATAATACACAATTTAAAGTTCATACTGGGGTTCTGTCTTTCTCCTTCATCTGTGACTCTCTTTAACAGACCAAGCCATATCCCTGGAGGCAGTCCAGGGGCAGCTCACCGTTCAATTGCTGACTTTTCAAATCATTACTTGGACTCTGATATAGACAGGATCAAAATAGATGCATTAAAACTTTGGGCAATAGGAACTGTCTGGAAGATTTAAGTGGTTTGGGTTAATATCTTAGTTGAACCCCATCTCAAAGAAGGAAGGTTCCAAGTGTGGAAGCAATGGGGTGTGTCGATGAGAAGCCAGGTCCGCTCTGCCTCTTCTTTCAGCAATTGTTTTTAAAATAATAAGGTTTACAACTTTTCCTCAACTGCTACTACTGGATGTTGGAGGCATTAGAAATGAGAAATTCTTTACACCTGGATATTATCTTCATGCTAATAAGTTAACATCATTAAGCAAGAATGATTTCCTGGAGAAAGTTTAAACCCCCAATTCATCTCTCTTCAGTGGCTATGTGGCATCTCCACAGTTCGTATGTGCTGCTGTCCCTAGTCAATGTTTTCCAAGCATCCATTACTTTTTGTTCTGAAAAGAAAATGCATATAAATACAGAATCACATGCCAGCTTTATAAGAATATGAACATATACATTTATTTGAATGCGAAAAGTTAACGTAAGCAAGACCTCTGAAGACCAGCTAAGACAACACTCATTTAATAAGATGGGCTCAGGTATATCTGCTTATATCCCAGGGGCAGCTGGTAGCAAACTGAGTGTGGAAACCCTAGCCTTTGTTTCGATTCCAGCACTACATAAATGACACCAAAACTTGTAACCACAGTTCAAATTAATAGACAATCGTGGTCAAATTACCATTAAGACTATCTTCACATCATCAAAATATCCACATATTCTTGGCACTCATACAGAGTGCAAGGTACAGGGATTACTCTGTCAAAGCAAGAGTTTCCTGTGTGGCCAGAGGACCACAGAGCACTGGAATCCTTATGGGGGGTTGCTTTTTAAGTGGATTCTCATGCTTTTCTTAGACCACTCATCTGCACTTTAAGGAGAGAAACTCCTGGTAATCTGAGATGACTCCGATACACAAATGTTTTCAAAGATGTACAGGCAGGGAGCTACTAGAGAAGGAAAATGAGTCCTCCCAACCCCTACTCCCCCACATTTTCTCAGTGTGAACACACAACAGGGTATAGACACTCAGTGGATGCCTGAAATCTTGGCTATCATGGAGAGGTCTGCATGCACTATGGTTCTTTTATATTTCCATGTAAGGTGTAACTTGTAAATTAGATATGGTAAAATAATAAAGCAAAATAACTTACTGCGACAGGCAATGTGATTGTAGCCTTTCTCTCAAAACCTCTTCTGAGCTTGAGACAGCTGAGTGGTTAAGAACATTTGCTGCTATTCCAGGGTGTCAGGGTTCAGTTACCAGAACCTACGTTACTAGAAAGGGATTGATGGGGGCAGCATAGAAGTGGAGGACAGAGGCAGTCACTACCAGAAGCAGAATTGCTCTTTTAATCAGAACAATGAAAGGACCGTAGTCCCTTTGAGGAAGTGGAGATTGTACTATGATACTTAGGGATGGTGGTTTTGTGGGCCTTGGAGGGATTGAAGACATACCAGGATGGGAGTTCAGTGGGTATTTTTCTGACCTCAGTCCTGCCCTACAGTTTCAGATTGGGACTGTGATGCGTGATGGAAGCGTATGTCAGACCAAGACATATGCCTGTATGCAGCTCACACTGCCTGTAGCTCTAGTTCTAGGGACAATCCCGCAGACTTTTTTATTTTTTTGGCCTCCATGGGCACCAGGATCACACAAGGTGCCCATACATATATTCAGGTAAAACACTCATACACATAAGCTAAAATAAATAAATATAATGTATATTAGGGAAAGTGCTCTGATAGCCCTTCAGCATTTCTGTGGTGCCAACATCTCTGCCCTTGCACTCAGAGCCATTATTAAGTATACCAGGAGAGACAAGCGCTGCTACACTGTGCATTGGTTCACTAAGAGAAGGGAGTGACTGACAAGAGGCAATAAGGGCTCAAAGAATAGGCAGCAATGGATCTAACTACCCACTTATGAATCTGTGTGGGTAGCAGGAGCAAAAACACCTTACCCAGAAGCATGAAACTAGACATTTAGGAATTATTTATTTCTAGACTTCACCATTTGATATTTTTATATGATGTTTGATTGTGACAAATGAAGCCACCATGAAAACCTCAGCTCAGGGTACATTGGTGTCCTTATAATGTAAACAATCAGGGCTTTTCCATCACTGTAGTCACATGCATTCTCTTGACAAAGCATAGAGCACAGTTCTTTGTCCTACCCCATCCAGCTCTCAAAAACACCTTTTTCAAATTAAGTCTTTGGTCTGGGGTTGTGGGGGAGTGAGGATGTTTCTTGTGAACTAGAAATGGAGCACATAGGGTAAGGGACCCAACAGTCACTGTGGAAGGACCACGCTGACAAGGCAGAGATGGGGAACACAGGGGACAAGAAAATCAGTGATAGAGTCATGGCTGGAAAGACGGCAACAGCCATCTTTCACTACCTTTCGTGAGTCCAAGGAAATTAACCCAGAAGCTCCCCAGAGGAAATTGTCATCTATGTATCAAACCCATCTAAATTCACTATCATGTATCACTGTATCTGCAACTCACCAGATTCAAGACCTGAAGAAGTGAGAAACTAAGACAAGTCAAATCAAGATGAAGAATGAATATGCTAGCGAGAAGACAAAGAGATATCCCACTTTCCAGGGAGACGCCTGCTACCTCCAGAGAGAGCTCTACCCACCTCCGGAGAGCGCTCCACCTACCTTCAGATAGAAATCCACTCATCTCCAGATAGTCCCACCCACCTTCAGAGAGAGCCCCACCCATCTCCAGGGAGAGCCCCACCCACCTCCAGATAGAGACCCACCCACCTCCAGCTGGGAGGGAGAAGAGCCTAGCTTTGAGTAAAAGCTGGGGGCTTGCAAAGCACCATAGCCTGGACAGGCATTTTAACTTAGTCAGCTCCACCATTAACAAGTCAAGAAGACCAGAAAGGGGTGCACTACCTTGAAAAGTCGGGTACTTCTGTTTAAAGCTAGTTAAATGTTTGCTGATTGCTTCCTGAGTTTAAGCTATTCAATGTAATACTGACGAGCTCATTCAGGGCTAGAGGTCAGGCTGATGCTTACAGAACCCTGCAAGGTGCTTTGTAAATTATGCAGCATATTTGGTAGAGTTCACTTGATTGAAAAAGAAAAAAATCAATACCCATACAAAGTACTTAAAAGAAAAAAAAAGCCAGACACATTATGGATATAGCCTAGATTTCCTGCCTCCCCTGGGAAGTCCAGGTCCTTGTCCTCCTGTTGTTTTGAACTTCTACTTATGCTACAGTAAACTGTCCAACTGATTGTCACAGCCTCAGGTCCAGTGGTAAAACACTGTTAGTGAATGCAGAAGAGTCTATTGACACTTCTCTGAAAAAGGCAAACAGTAAGTGGGATTTCTAGTCTGCTCCCCTGGGTATCTCCTGATGCCAGTAAGTTTGATTTTCTTTTGTTCCTTTTTATCTCTTGTCACAAAGCCTCACATATACCCTCTATTTGTCTGGTAAATTCAGTTCTGGCAAGCTTCATCCAATAATAACCTGAGTTGTCCTCTTTCCAGTCCTGCTTCAAAAGTGATTGAGAGTCCAGGAAGAGAGATGGTTCTGTCACAAAGGAGAACTTAGTGTGCCCTGGTAACTTAAAGACCACCTATGCCAGGCTCATACAGAACAAACCACAAGCATGTATTTGTATTGATTGGGCCATCAACCTATTGGTCCCACCAACTCTGAGGCAATACCAGGAACTCTGTCCAAATGCTGAACACAGAGTTGTTGGCGCCTTCTAACCAGAGAGCCCAAGTTGGGGCTCAGGTGAGTTAACAGTTTCAGTCCCCTTCTAGCAGGGTACTCTGGCTGCATAATTCAATTGCTGAAGACTTGGGCCAAGACAGATGTCCCACTTGAGTTCAGAGTGAATTCAGCTGCCCAAGCATACACAGAATCAGAAAGCAAGTTTTGCTTGCCCAAGGATATCACTATATAAGGTATCAGGTAGAATTAAGAATGAAAAAACCTATTCTTTTCGTAAAAGGCCAAAATCATAGCCGCCTCTGCATGTGTGCAAACACAACACTAAGACATAGGGATTTGAGAGGTCACACACAACGCATCCAAAGAATGTACCATATATAAAATGACAGGAAGCAAGGTACCTCAGAAAATGGCCCTCCTGAAATGTTAAGGGAGTACTTACAAGCTCACTCATTATGTAAGAATGTTTCCTTCCAGGTCTAACGATCTTTGTAGTAACTGGAACCCACTGGCTAGAAGGAGAAAAACTAAGTCTTGTACAATGTCTTCTGATCTCTAAACACTCTATGTTCATTTATGTCTAAACACACACACACACACACACACACACACACACACACACACACACACTCTTACAGAAATACACAGAGACACTCTTACATACAACCATAAACACAGATACACACACACACATATATATATTTACACACATAACCATAGACACATGAATATTTTAAAGTAATAAAAATATTTAAGATGTTTATCAAGCTTCAAGAATATATGGTTTAAAACTTTATAAACAATGTACAAAGAAGAAAGTAAATAAAACAACAAATATAAGCCCTAAAAGAAAATAATTAAAAATATGGTCTAAACTTTTGGCAACTATCTTGAAGTTAGACCACTTAAAGCTACCCAGTCAAAAAAGAGAAAATCAACTTATATCAATAAAAAGAAAGAGTTGGCCTAATTATCAGTAATAAGTGACATCATAGATGATGTAATTGAGCCACTTCATCAAGATTTATTATAGGTATAGTATGATGTTTCTGGAAGATGAGAAAAGGCTGAAGACAAAAAAAGACCAGAGAGAAACTACATCTAAAGACAGAATGGATGAAAACTTTCTTGGTTTGTAGAAAAGAAGATCATCCCCATACATAAAAGTCCATCAACTTCTACCTAAGAGGAATACCAAGACAGAGAACCAGACTGTTAGATATCATGAGAGAGGGCTATTTATTATGAGAGTATCCTGAGACAAGCAGGATATTGGTGCCAGTGGACTTCGTGGAATGCACTCTGCAGAACAGGTGACAGCAAGAGACTGTGTTCAAGTGCTGAAGAGAAAAGTGTGTCAACCAAGAAGATCTTACCTGGCAGAGTTGTGTTTCAGACACAGGGCAGAAAAGCCTTTCTCCAGCAAGCAAAATCTAGGGGTGCCCATCACCACTGGGCCTGCTCTGCAGCAAACTTGAAAGAATAACTTCTTATCCAGATATCAAACACAGGAAGTTGTGAGATTTGCTACACATTTGAGAACTCACTGGTTCTCAGAATCATCCTGATTCAGAACATCGAAGCCTCCAGTGATGGTGTGCAAGTCATTTCCGGTATAAAGATCAAAGGACAAAATAATTAGAAATAACTATAGCTAAAATAAACCATGTACAGGTGCATAATACAGACGATGTAAATTTGGACACTAAATACTTAAAATATGGAGAGTAAAATCTAATCGTTGTATTCAATAAAACTTCGCTCATTACCATCTTGAAGAAAGTTCATGATGTAATATGTTTCAACATAGTAACCAAAAAGAAAGACCTGCAGGAGAGACACAACAAAACCATTTTTAATATGTCACCAGAAATATCAATCATAAAGGAAGACAGCATGAGAGAAAACACAGCTTGTCTACTAAAAACCAGAAAACAATTAAAAAAGAGAAGGTATTGTTATCACTCAAAGTTATCCTGAAGATGAACAAACTGAATAATTGAAAAATGAACTTTTTAAACAGTAAGATTTGTGAATATGCTGCCTACAGCAGACTTGCTTCACGTTGAAGAACACACATGTAGTGAACATAAAGGAATCGAAAAGCCAGTCCATGCAGATGGAAACGAAGGGCAGCATAGGAGAGCAATGCTCACATGAGGCAGAGTAGTCTTTAAATCAAATATCATTCAATGAGACAAAGACAGACATGGTGCAGTAATAAATGCCTCGACCTGTCAAGAATGCATAATAAACCTAACATAGGGAGATGAAGTTTATATCAAAAGATATCCTAAGAATTGATAGGTGTATTACAGCATGCTTCCTTACAAACATAATTTTTACACATCTTTTAGTGCTACCTTATTTTAAGATTATTATTTCTAGTATAGAAAAGAATACATCAAAATATTTAAAAGTATTTTCACAGAGGTTTTCATTTCTGTTCAAAATGGATAAAGAGGATATATTACTCAAATAATAAAGAATATACATTCTTCTCAACACCCCATAGAACTTCCTCAAGAATTGTTTGTGGATAGTCAGAGCAATCCAGAACTCAGTGAATACTATAATGAATACATGCCAACATACCTGACTTCAAATTATACTCTAGAGCCATAAGGATAAAACCAGCTACTGGCGCAAAAACAGACACACAGAGCAGTGGAATAGAAAACCCAGATGTACATACACTCAGCTACAGCCACCTGATTTTTGACAAAGATGTCATAAATATTCATTGGTAAAAAGATAATATCTTCAATAAATGGTGCCAGAACAAAACCTGAATTTCAACGTTCAAAAATGTGAAAATTTAGTCACATGTTAAGACACAAAGCAAACCTCAACATACACAGGGAAACTGAAATAACATCTTGAATGCTATCTGACCACAAAAGAACAAAGATAACAAGGTTGGCAGAAACGACAGGAAATAACAAAATCCATGAACATTAACCAGCACACAAATGAGTCACTGAAAAAATCAAGAAGGTAATTAAAAAAACTCTCTTAGAATTGAATAAAAATGAAACCATAACCAACATAATCTAGCACAAACGAAGGTGGTCCTGAGAGGGAAGTTTATGGTACTGTATAAAACATCAGAGAACCCACATATAACCAGACAGTGCTTAAAATAACAGTTCCATTTCTCCTGCTCCAAACAAACCTCAACTCTATAACAGATCTCACAGAAATTTAAAAACCCTGATACCCTGAAGATTCTCAAGGGATAGAGTATGTGTCCTTGTCTTAACAAGGGTTAAGACTCATGGAATGATAATCAGGTAGTATAGGAAAGACTGTTGACAAGCATCTTGTAAAACTAAATGGCTTCTGTATAACAAAGAAAACAGTCCAGTGAAGAGAAACCCACAGAATGGAAGAAAGTATTTGCTGTTTACTCATGCACTGGAGAAGTAGTGTCTAGACAAAACAAAAAAAAATCAAGAAACCAAACAAGTTAACTAAAAATGGGCCATGGAACTGAAAGAAAAGTTCTCATTTTAAAAAGAGAGAGAAATATAAATGGCTAGCAAACCCTTCAAAAATTGTTCAGCATCTTTAGCCACCATAGAAAATGTGTTTAAAATTCCATCTTAACCCCATCAGAATGGCCAAAATTAGAAACATAAATGATTACATACATTGGTGAAAATGTGGGGGTGTAGCCACTTGGGAAGTCAGTATAGACTTTTCCCAAAAATCTAGAAATAGAACTATCATTTAACCCAGCTATTCCCATCCTGGGCACACAAATGACTGGCTCTATATCCTACTAGAGAAACACTTGCACATCTATGCCCACTGCTGCCACATCAGCCAGGAAATGATGAACAGATTGTTGTATGGAATATTACTCAAGTTCATGAAAATTATAAGTATGATATTTACACGGAAAAGGATGAAAAATTATCATTAATGCTACTATGAACATAGTGGAGCATGTGCCCTTTTGTTATGGTGGAACATCTTTTGGGTAGATGCCCAGGAATGATACAACTGTGTCTTCAGGTAGAATTATTTCCAATTTTCTGAGAAACTGCCAGATTGATTTCTAGAGTCGTTATACACGTTTGCACTCCCACTACCAATGGAGCAGTGTTTCCCTTGCTTCCTACCAACATGCGCTTCAGTTTGTGATCTTAGCCATTCTGAAGGGTGTAAGATTGAATCCCAGAGTCATTTTGGTTTGCCTTTTCTTGTTGACTAAGGACTTTGAACATTTCTTTAAGTGCTTCTTGGCCATTTGTGATTCCTTTCTTGAGAATTCTGTTTAGCTCTGTACCTATGGTGGTTTGAATAAGCTTGGCCCAGGGATTGACCGTTAGGAGATGTGACCTTGTCAGAACGGATGTGGTATTGTTGGAGGAAGTGTCTCGCTGTAGGAATGGGCTTTGAGACCTTCCTCCTAGCTTCCTGGAAGTCAATCTTCTGGTTGCCTTCAGAACAAGAAGTTGAACTCTCAGCTCCTCCTGTACCAGGCCTGCGTGAGCATTGCCATGCTCCAGCCTTGATGGTAATGGATTGAACCTTTGAACCTGTAAGCCAGCCCCAACTTAATGTTGTCCTTATAAGAGTTGCCTTGGTCCTTGTGTCTGTTCATAGCAATAAAACCCTAACTAAGACAATACGACACTTTTAATTTGGTTCTTTTGTTTGTTGGTATCCATTTTCTTATGTTCCTTATATATTTTGGATATTAGTCCTCTGTTGGATGTAGGGTTAATGAAGATCTTTTCCCAATCTGTAGGTTGTTGTTTTGTCCTATTTACTGTGTCTTTTGACTTACATAAGCTTTTTGGTTTCATGGGGTCCCATTTTCCAGTTGTTGATCTTAGAGCCTGAGTCATTGGTAGTCTGTTCAGGAAATTGTCTCCTATACCAACGCATTCGAGGCTACTCCCCAGTTTCTCTTCTATTAGATTTAGTGTATCTGGTTTTATGTTATGGTCTTTGATCCACTTGGAATTGAATTTTGTGCATGGTGATAAGTATGGATCTATTTGCATTCTTCTACATGCATATATCTAGTTAGACCAGCACAATTTGTTGAAGATACTTTCTTTTTTCTATTGTGTGGTTTTGGTTTCTTTGTCAAAAACCATGTGTCTGTAGATATGTGTGGGTTTATTTCAGAGTCTTCATTTCCATTCCATTGATCATCAACCTGCCTCTTTATATACCAATACCATGTTTTTATTAGTATTGCTCTATAGTACAGCTTGAAATCAGGGAAGTTCTTTTATTTAAAACAGGGACGTTTAAACAAAAGATAGTAAAAACAGGTCCAAGTTAACTCTCTGAGAAAGTAACTGTGTCATACTTCCTTCTGGATCTTTTAAGGTTTCAGGTTTGACATCTGCATTTATAACCCATTTTGAGCAAATATTTCCTTGCAGTGATGGATATGGGCCAAAGCTTATTTTTTCCTCCTGAATGTAAACAATCAAAGTGCAAATTTATATTCTTCAGAAGTTGCCATGGAAGAAGGGGGCATTTAAGCAAGTGTGCCACTGGAAAGAGGTAACCAGCATTACCCGCTTTGTGAGTTTTTCTTTCTTCCATACCTTCTCACTCTTTTCCCACCCTTTCACTAGATAGAGAAAAAATGATAGAGGGGAGAGAGGTGATGTTTTTGTTGCTAGTGAACAAGGCAAATGATATTCACAATCTGAAGCAGCCCATATTTCATACCTGGCATTAAAATAAAAACACATTCTTATAATATTCTGTGTTTTTTGAAAGAAACCAAAACTCCAAAATTGTCACTGTATTTCCCTTTTTCTGTTTTAAGCCATCAGTTGTATTGCGTATAGCAGGAAATTATGAATAGAGACATTTTCAAAGAACTAAGCACTTTTCAGATCAGTGGCCAAGGTTTTCAAGAGACCTTTCCTGCTTAATTCTAATCTTTAGAAGTTTTTTTGTTGTTGTTGTTTTGTTTGTTTGTTTGTTTTCCTAGAAGAGCCCCACGTGAAATCACTTTAACCTGTGAGGCCCCAAGTCCTTCCCCCCCCCCATCTTTATTAACTTGAATATTTCTTATTTACATTTCGATTGTCATTCCCCTTCCTGGTTTCAGGGCCAACATCCCCCTAACCCCTCCCCTTCCCCTTCTCTATGGGTGTTCCCCTCCCCATCCTCCCCCCATTACTGCCCTCCCCACAACAAAATAGTATCCACAACTTTTCATTTCCCACGGAAATATATATGTCCACAATGCAAGACTTCTGAGAGTTTCCATTCTGATGTTTACACATTCTTACAGTATATAGGCTAATTTACTATGACAGTTTTTTCTATAACCCAATGTCTCTCAGCTGTAGCTGTTCCTTTCTCATTAGCATTCAGAAAATTTAAAATTAACTGAGTACTATTTAGTCAATATTTGGGGGTCCTTATTCTTCCATTTTGTTTTAAAAGCATTTCTTTTAAGGTGTGATTAAATCTTTCTGTAACTGTTTGTCCTGTAAGATATTATGGTATGCCTGTAAAATGCTTTATAATATGCAAAGAGTGGCTTCATCTTAATGGAGATGTATGTAGGAACATTATCCAACTTAATTTACATAGTTATCCCTTTAATAACCATTTTTCCAGTAAATTTCCAGTAAATGTGTAATTACAGACTTGTGAGAATTCAAACCAGTGGCCCATTGAAACTAAGTATGTATCAATGGTATTGTGTATAAACTTTAGTTTTCCAAATTCTGCAAAATAAAACACATCCATCTGCCATATCTAATTTCTTTTGGTACCTCTAGAGTTACTTCTAGCAGGTAATAAATACAGTCGGGTTATACAAAGAAGAAGTAGGACATTTTCTGATAGTTTTCTTGACTTGTTGCCAGGTAATAGAATATTTTTTTCTTTAAACATTTACTGTTAACATGATTTTTTCATAAAAATTTGATTAAAATTGATCAATTTCTTCATTACCTTGTGCTAATGGATATAGCAAGCCTGTATGAGACTAAATATGGATAATTTATAATGCATAGTTTCTATTTCCAATTACTTGTTGTAACTGTATAAATAACAAGGTTAATTCTGAGTTATCAGAAATCCAGCAGTTTCAGCAAAACAACTCCTGCATATGGAGAGTTGGTAATTAAATTAAGGAAAATCTAATAATACCATAAGAATTGCATACAGTTCTAATTTGTGAACTTAAATATATGGGCTTTGAATAAACTTGCTTTATTTCTATTAATTATAGTCTGCCACTCCTAATGTATTTACATCAGAATAGAATGCAGGTGCTTTAATGATTGGCATTTCTTTTACAAAAAATGTGTTTGTTCTACAATATAATTAATTCTTTTTATGAACTGAAGATGTTTGCTTTTAGAATATTTGCTGTTAATTTCTCAAAAATAGTTGCTACAAGCTCTTTGCCATTGATTATCTAGAATGACATAACTCAATATTAATAGAAGGTACTACAACTTCTGATAGTTCTGTTCCTAATCACTAATATAGTCTTACTCTACCTTTAGTGATTAAATCAATTTTTATAGTAATTAATTTCTTAGTTTGTGTGCTAATAAAATATATTTCATAATACTATCTTCCCTTCATATAATGAGTCCAGTAAAAGAAAGAATTAAAGGTAAAATAACCAAAATACAATCATGTTTGTTATCTATGTGATTCATGTGTGTATGTAATAGTCTCTGTTCTATCAGAATAACTCTGTCTCTCTGTCTATCTTTGTCTCTCTCTGCCTCTCTCTCTTCCTCTCTCTCTCTCTATCTGTCTCTGTCTTTGTTTCTATCTCTCTCTCTCTCTCTCTCTTTCTCTCTGTCTCTCTCTGTCTCTGCTTCAGCTATTAACCATCTTGGATGGTTTAAGTCTGAATCTCTTTGTGAAATTTGAAACAAATTACTAAACTCTTGAGTAGTTGATCCAGTGATAGGTCATACCCAATTTATATCTCCTATTTATATCTCCTTGAAAATCATTAAGAGTTTGCAACTGATCTCTTTTGATCTGTACCTTTTGTGCTTGAATTTTTAGTTGACTTATTTTATAAGCCAAATACTTAGTAGAATTTCCTCTCTGTATTTTTTGAGAACCAATATGTAACTCCAGCATGGCAGAATTCTTTTTGTTTCCATAAACATTTTCTGTAAAGTATGTGTATCAGAATCAGCCAACAAAATATCATCCATGTAATGATAAATAATGGATTGAGGAAATTGCCTATGAATTATTTCTAGTGGTTGCTGCACAAAATACTGACAGGGAGTTGGACTGTTTAACAATCCTTGTGGAAGAACTTCCATTGATATAATTTACAGGTTAAACATTATTATAAATAAGAAGTAAGAAAGCAAACCTTCCCCTATCCTGCTCATGCAGTGTATAGTAAAAAAGCAATCTTATAAATCAATCGTTGTCATAGGCTATTCCTTAGGTAATAAAGAAAGTAGAGGAATTCCAGGCTATAAGGGACCCATTGGTTGTATTACTTTATTCACCATTCTTAAATCTGTTAACATCCCTCATTGTCCCGGTTTCTTTCTTCCTTTCTTTTTTATAACAAATACAGAGAAACTCGATGGGCTGACTCTTCTATATTTTGAGCCTCCAGCTGTTTCTGCACCAGCTCTTCAAGTGCCTGTAATTTTGTCTTAGTTAAGGGCCATTGTTTTACACATGCAGGCTTGTCTGTCAACCACTTCAAGGGTAGGGCCTTTGGTACAGCAGCAGTGACCCCCGCCCCCTTTATAAGTTTGGAAACTCAATCCCTATGATGTCCTGTGTTTGGATAATGGCATGGCCTGGAGTTGTTTTTGATGACATGTATCAACACATTCCCTCATGAGCACCTACCATTTCACCCCTAATTTCTTCATGGGCTATCTTGCAGGAATATTAATCTGAGTACTCCACTGTTGTAAAAGGTCCCTTCCCCATAAATTTATGGGTATGTCATCCACTTAAGGTATTAACTTTCCTGTTTGGCCTTTTGGTCCCACCCATTTAACCCGTCACACACCTTTCTTCTTTTGAGGTAATTTTTCAATTCCTAAAACCTGGGTATAAACCTTTAAAAGTGACTATTCTGAGTTCCAAGATTTTTGTGAAATGATAGTTATATCAGCTCCTGTATTCACCAACCCTTCTACTTCAATTTCCTTACTTGGAATTTTAATTTTGATCTCTGATTATTAACAACTATTTTCCAGAGCACACATTTCCCAGTACTCCAAACCATCGTATTCTTTCTATCGGAGTAGCTTTGCCCTTGATATAGGGAAATGTTAGCAGCTGTCAGGAAAGTTAATTTCTTCCGTGTTGCTGTTTCTTCTTTGTGCCAGGCCACTTAACACACTGTGACCAACAACAACCAACCAACAGCCCACCATGACTCTCTGGGCCCTAGCATTTATATACCTTCTGAAAAGACTCCAGAATATCAAGCATAACACATTTGCAGAAACTATCAGGCACTGGCAAAATCATATGCTGTGGGCAACCTGAAGCAGCCCCATATCCCACACCTGGGATTGAAATAAAAACATATTCTTGTAACATTTCTGTTTTTTAAAGAAGCCAAAGTCTAAAATTGTCACCACAGGAATATGTCAGAGATTTTTATGTACTACTCAACAAAGATGTATGGATGGACAAGTATAAAGATGCTTAATACAATTAGTATCTGGTAAAATATATACATTTCAACTCTACCAAGACAACATTGCATACTTGCTGAGATGTTTATCAGCAAAAAAATGTCATTCAGAGACTTGGCAAAGATTCAGGTATACTGAAAGCCTGTTATACATGTATAGAAAGTAAAATTCTAGAACCACTGCTGAAAACAGGGAGCAGGGGTGATAGCTCAGTCAGCAATGTAGCCTTTGAACAAGCATGAAAACCTGAATTCAAGCCCCATAAGCTATGCAATGTGGAGTTTGTAATGTGCTTATAATCCCAGCAATGGGGAGGTTGAAATAAGCAGGTATATGTGACTCCTGGTAAGCTAGCCTAGCCTTTGTCATTAGATCCATGTTAAAAAGAAACTCTGTCTCAAAAATCAAATTATATGGCTCTTTAGAAATCACATTCAGGATTTGACCTCTGTCCTTTGCGCGCGCACGCGCACGCACACACACACACACACACACACACCATATCTACCACATAGTACAGATACTCTTATCTACATGAAATGACAGCTACTTCCAAAACACTTGTGCACAGGGCTTATAACATCTTGTTGGTAATATCCCCAAATTTGAAGCTGTCAAATATCTATCATAGTAGGAAAACACAGAAATCATAGTATCTATTCACTGTCCCACATTACTCTGTAACAAATGATTTATGTGGTAGGGCTAGTATTCAAATACAGAACCAGGCCATATTGTCCCTCAGTAAACTCCAGAGGCTGAAGGGCTTGTAACTGAGAATGTTTCACTATGCAGCCTTCTTAGATACATACACTGAGATCTTTATTACTAGTGGCCATCAATTTGCCGGGACACTTTTCAGGATGGCATGCTAACAACATTAAATCTTGATAGGGCCTCAGAGCCTAGTTTGATGTCTTCCACCCTCAGAAGTAAGTACTCTTAGATGCCACAGGTGATAAACAGGACACACAGTTCAGCTAACAAGGTCTTATCTGTTGGCTTCCATTTTCTCTTCTCTTAATCACTTTTAGTAACAATCCTGAGGTAGACTCTCCAGATGCTTTACAATGGCCCAATACATTATCAAAATTTTAATATAATATTTGTATTGATTATTTGGGTACTTCACATAATGTACCATGATCACCCTTATTCCCCAGTCCTCCCAAGGGCACCCCCTACCATTATAGCCTTCTCCCCAAAAGAAAGATCAAAAAAAGGAAGGAAGGAGAAAGAAGAAAGGAAAGAAAGAAGGAAGAGAAAAAGACAAGTCTAATTTGTGAGGTCACCTCTCTGTGTCCCTCCTCTTGGTGATTGCATCAACCCACCACCACAGCCAACATGCTGGCTTTCAACCATGGCCAACCCAAGTGCACATTTATTGCCATCAAGCCAGATGACATGCAACAATCTGGTGGGCATGATCATCAAGCACTTAGAACAGAAGGGGTTCTGACTGGTGGCCATAAATACCCTTCAGGCTTCTGAAAAACACCTGAAGCAGCACTACATTGACGTGAAAGACTATCCTTTCTTCCCAGGGCTGATAATGTACATGAACTCAGGGCCAATGGTGGCCACTGTCTGGGAGGGCCTCAAAGTGATGAAAACAGATAGTGATGTTGGGAGAGTCCAACACAGCTGATTCTAAGCCGGACACAATTCAAGTGATTTTCTGCCCTCAAGCTGGAAGGAATATCATTCATAGCAGTGATTCAATACAAAATACTAAGAAAGTCTCTGGTTTAAGCCTGAAGGTCTGATTGACTACAACTATTGTGCCCATGAATAGGCTTATTATGAGTAGAAGTTGATAAGACAGAGGTCTTTTCAACATTACTGATGGATCCCTGAACACAATTCTTTCTTCTACTGAGTGGATGTATCATCTTTTCTAAAACAATAACAATAAAGACTTTGGAAGAGGGAAAAAAGAACTTTAAGGTCTAGGAATATAGCTCCATTGGTAGTGTTTACCAATATGCATGGAACTCTTGGGTTTGATCTCTAGCATTGAATAACTGAATGAGTGGTGCACATCTGCAAAACCAGGACTCTGTGGGTAGAGGCAGGAAAGCCCAAAGTTCAAAGGCCATCCTTAGCTCCATAGAGAGTTTGAGGCCCATGTGAGATACAGGAGACTATTTTAAAATAAGAAAATATAAATAGATACCCTAAAAACATGGACATATTTGACTTTTGCACACCTGACCTGGTGCAATTTTATATTAGTCAGTTATATGTCTATGCCTGATGATTTCTTAATATTCTTTTTTTGGAATCTTCATAAGAAAGAAAGAACAACATGGAGAGAGCACATATCACATGATCATTTTGGTATGAAAACAGCACAAATGTTTTCAAGCCTTAACACACTCAACAGAGGATGAGCAAGGAGTTTAAATTATTCTACCTCTCTTGAGTAAACAGTTTGTAAGACCATGTACAAAGATAGTGTCAGGTTTGGAGGTTTCATAAAATCCCACTGTCTTTTCTTCATGCAGTACAAAGTGTGAAAGAATTAAAACATGGTACTTGTTGGTATTCAGTGATGGGTTCCTGGACCACTATAGATGTACAACTCATCAGATAGATGTTCACAAACTATCTACAGATATATCACACTGTATAGTATTTACTTGTCTTCAAATAATCTCTAGATTACTTATAGCATATCACATAGCATTGCAAATAGTTCTGCTAATATATTGTGTAAGGGGATAGCAAGAAAAATAGTCTGTTCACAAGCCATATCATTGAAATGAAGTTTCCCAAATATTTTCAGGTCTTAGCTGGTTGAGTCATACTTGGAAGTCTTTAGAGAGGGAGCAGCCATGTGGCACAGTCAAGATTCAGCTTTTGACTGGAAAAAAGGAAGGTTCAATAAATGAAACCAGGAAAACAATTGCTGCTCATTTACTGCTTTGTATTCCTGGAAATTTAACTTATGCATGAGCTTATATTCATTTTATGCATTTAACTCAGAAAATGGGGACAATTAAAATTTTAAAAATCAATAAAATGTAAAACCAAAATAACATAAATAGATTTTCTCTGATATACTGGAAGTCATTAAAGCAATTTAACTTGTATGTACCACATTGAACTTTCTAAAATCCTTCAGGATGATTTAGTTCCTGAGTAGTAAAAAGAATATACATTTTTTATTTATATGGTGCCCTTTCCTGTTTCTTTCTGAAATTATCAAACAAGTAGACTTCCCATTTAATGTAAGGAAGGGCAATGAGGAAGATAAGCAATGAATATGCCACTCATTTCCTAATACTCAGCAGTAGGGAGGTGTATTTACACTATTCAACAGGCTGCTCTGTATCTGCATCCATGCTGGATGTAACTCTTGTCTTTGTATGCTCCGATAGGGCAGATAAGCCATGGAACAGTGTGGTGTAGTCGAACTTGATGAGAATGGAGTGGGGAGCTGGCTTTCTCATTAAACAACTGCATTATCTTGAATTTCAATGAAGAAATGAGGGAAAGAAAGAAATGATCTTCCAGATTAGACCCTGTGTTTAAAGTAATACATGTTAGGTGTGGGAAATTTGCAAACACAAGAGGCAGCAGGTGCTAGATAGAAGGTGACCAATACCAACCATCAGGATCAGAGACTCCAAAGACTCAGACACAAATGGGGACAAGATCAGAGCAGGCAGAATGGGTGAAAATCAAAACCAAAGAGCAAGCTGGGGGCTGCAATGGAAACTCCTCAGAGGTAGTCAGTTCTGTGCTGTGCTCATGCCATTGTGGGGAAGAAGGAGATGGGAAGGAAGGTGCCACAGTTGTGTGACAGCAAGATCATTGATGAGCCATTTGCTCACATGAGCTTATTGGCTTAGTGTGGCTCATGACTCAACTTATGATTAAATCAGTTAAGAAAGAGCCTTCCTGAAAGGAGGGGAGTGACCAAGTTGTCTAGCAATCGAGAACAGAGCCTTCGTGTCATAGAGAAGAGGGAGATGCTTCTTTCCCATGAAGTGTATGTCTGAAATCCAAGTGAAACGCCCAGGGGGACAGATTCAAGCAGAAAGTTCATAAAGAGAAAAGAGGGAAACAGGAAGGATGCTGGGAAAGAGGCAAGTGTCATTTCCAAACATGACATGGTGGCTGCATGGTGAACTCACAGCAACTGTGGCAGCCTGTCTAAGATCTGCACAAGATCAAGCCAGGCAAAATCCCAGCACATATAGAGGAAGCGATTGCAAGGTTCCATACCTAGCTAAGAAATTATTGGACTACTGGCTGCTGAGGGAAGGAGCCTTGGTTTCCTTCAGGGACAAGCTATCAATGCTCCAGTAGACATAGCTCAACACCCATGCAAGCGAGCAGCACTAAGTGGCCCTGGAGGGGTTTGCAAAGAGCACATGAAGTTGGGAGGGAAAGTGATATATAGAAGAAGAAATAGAATGGAAGGAATGGGGTGAATTTGATGAAAACATATTATATCCATGCATGAAATTCTCAATCAATAAGAAAAGCACTGCTCCTAACAAGTGAAGTGGCAGGGGAAGCAAAGGAAAGCTTTAGACTAAGCAAGCTCTATGAGAGAGATGGGGAGAGAGCTGACAGAAGGGGAGAAAGATGAGAGCCAGCTCTGATCAGCAAAAAGAGGGCAGAAAACATTTAAGGAAATTCTTCTCTTGAAGAGAAGGTTGGAACTGACATCTACATTGGAGTAAAGAATCCTGGGTTCCTACTCATCTCCTATTCATCTCAGAATACAGAGAAGTGTTAACTTGAGCTAAGTGTTGGAAGAAATAAACTGTGAATTACTTATTTATAATTGAGACTCAGGACTAGAGCGGGTGAGACCCACAGAGTGCATGATGCTAATCCTGGGCATCAAGTTTACTGATGAAAGGTACAGGTGCATCTGCATTTCCAGCTGTGGATAAGATCACCTCTGGTTTGGTGTGGATAAGATAATTTCTGATTTAACTGTCATGCTCAGGATATCAGCACCTGTACAAAAACACAGAAGGAAAAGCTGTTTTTAAACAGTTCTGTGTCTGGGCAGAACAGGGTGTGCTAACTATAAAAACTGTAAAGAGAAAAAGCAGAGAGAGAAAGAGAGAGAGAGAGAGAGAGAGAGAGAGAGAGAGAGAGAGATTCTAGAATTAAGAAAACACCAAAACAGCCAAGAGCCAAGACCTCAGGTTCTGTGCCTAGATTTCTCCTGAGACTTCAGCTCCACCCACCTAAGCACCAGAAAGATTACAGCGACCTAAGAAAGGATCAAAAAACAAAATTTGCATTAGGTTGCCGATTAACTAAATTATTCATAAGAACAAGTAACCCATAAATCTTCAGAGAAATCTTAGAGAATCCAGAGTTTCCAAATGCTTACAATCCCCAAGAAAAGTTGGACTTCAAGCACAAGAAAAGAAACATAACACAGATCCTCAAGAAGAAATTGCAGTTGACATGGGTTGACCCCAAGGTGGGACCAGCAGGGCTGTTAGGACTGTCTGAGGATCTGCAGTGGCTACTTAATGCAGTCCATGGAGGAGAGAGAAGGATGCTTAGCACAGGTGAAAGAGCATCATAGCTTCAAGCAGGAAGTCAGGAGTGTGAAAAGGCAACAAAGTCGAAATTCTAATAATTTTTAATAGTAGCATCAGAAACAAATGTTGGAGTGAGCCAACAACAGAATAGAAAGGATATTCAATAGAGCAACAGAGTTATAGCAAAGGATGAGGAAAAACTAGAGTTAATCTAAGGAGTGTCAGTTGCAGGTTTTCCTCCCTGGAGAAGATCAGAACTATGTCAATACCCATGTCCCAAGATCCCAACCACAGAACTAAGTATGACTTCAGCACAGTTCACCCTAAGGTACCAATGAATTCATAGGGCATTGGTAAGGAGTGATTGACAGGAGTTGGGGTGACTTGGAAAGAGCTGCACTGGAAAGGCTGTACCACCGTGGCCCTTGACTCCCTTGTGTCTGTGGATGGAGCACCCCTCCCCTGTGTTCTCCAGCCAATATACTCTACCCATCCATGAGATGACAAGACCAGTGTAATTCAGGTAGAACTGCATATAACTGTTTGGGAGAAAAGACTGATACTCAGATGAGGGTCTGTGTTAGTCGGTGTTCTAAATGCTGTGAAGGGATATTATGAACACAGCAACATTTAATTAGTACTGGCTTACAGGTTCAGAGGTTTAGTACATCGCTGTTATGATGGAGAAGTGTAGCAGCATGCAGGCAAACATGGTGCTAGAGAATAGCTGAGAGTTCTACATCCTGGTCCTCAGGCAGCAGGAAGGAAGACTGAGCTACTAGGCCTGTCTTGAGCCTCTGAAATCTTTTTTTTTGGGGGGGGTTCTTTTTTTCGGAGCTGGGGACCGAACCCAGGGCCTTGTGCTTCCTAGGTAAGCACTCTACCACTGAGCTAAATCCCCAGCCCCAGCCTCTGAAATCTTTAAACCCACCCTAGTGGCACACATCCTCCAACAAGACTATGCCTACT